>NC_140580.1:637715066-637940163 GCF_964204655.1 Triturus cristatus | reverse complement strand
GTT
The DNA here is from genome assembly GCF_964204655.1 of Triturus cristatus. NCBI lineage: Eukaryota > Metazoa > Chordata > Amphibia > Caudata > Salamandridae > Triturus > Triturus cristatus. The sequence continues at coordinate 637,940,160 of NC_140580.1, read as the reverse complement.
CTCCGCGGAACTCAAAATCACCCAAATTCCGCAAATTCCGCGAGCGGAAAAGAATTTACTGCCCAGGCCTACAAAAAAGAATGAATCAGCAATTAGCTGTTTTCATACATGATAATAATCTTCTGGACTCAACCCAATATGGTTTTAGAAGCGGGCATAGCACTGAAACAGCCTTAATTAAGGCAATAGAAGAGGGCAGAAAAAGACTAGCTCTAGGGGGTAGGGCAGCTCTTATACTACTCGACCTGTCAGCAGCATTTGACACAGTCAACCATGAGCTGCTGATAGGTCGACAAGCTGATATAGGTTTTAGAGTAGAGCCTCTTGCTCTCTTAAAATCCTTCCTGACTAACCGGAAACAATATGTTTCTCTAAAAATTAGTATTTCTGATTTATTTTCATTACCATACGGCGTGCCAAATTAGTGATTTTGATCAGACAGTTTGGGTTTTCACTAACCTCCTTTATAGACGACACACAAATTGTTGTCTCTATAACGGACAGTGATTTCAATTTAGATACAAGTTTCAGAGAATGTATGCTAGCAGTAAACACATGGATGGCAACCAACTGGCTTAAATTGAACCTGAATAAAACAGAGATCATAGTTTTGGGGAAACTACCCTCCTTCTGTTCCCATTCATGGTGGCCATCAGAGCTAGAGACCCCCCCATTCCAGTCAAATCAACCCATAATCTGGGAGTGATCATTTATGAAAGGCTCACCTATAAACAACAGGTAAATACGCTCTCCTCCTCAGTCTTCTACACCATCAAAACCCTTTAAAAAATTCTGTCTTTTCTGCCTCACTCCTTACAAAAACTAGTAGTCACTATGATGGTGCTTTCAAAACTTAATTACTGTAATAGCCTCTATTCTAACTAACAACAAAAATATATGAACAAACTCCAGACCTTGCAAAATACGGCTGCCTAACTGCTATTGGGCATTCCCAAATTCAAATCTCTTGGAGATGGTCTCAAAAAGCTCCACTGGTTGCCAATAAGACAGAGAGTGGTTTTTAAGTCAGTCTGTATTGTGTTTAAAGCTATGCATTGTATGGGTGACCTGACCACGTGAATAATTAATTCAAGTGGTACAAGCCATGAAGATCCCTCAGGTCCTCAATAGCATATAATGTCCTGATCCCCAAATTCAAGCACATGTTGTGGGGTGGAAGAAATTTCATCCTCAGTGCATCAAATTCCAGAAATAACCTGCCTATACATTTAAAAACATTGGAAAATCTTTTGGTCTTTAGGAAAGGCTTAATGAATCACAATTTTACTGAAGTTTTAGAAAAACATACTTAAAGATGGCGCCGATTTATGTGATTCATTCCCCGAAGCCCAGTCTAGTTTTCCATGTTTATCCCTTTTACTTGTGTATTTAAACCACTTACAAGATGGCTCTTGTTATCATGAGCAAGGTTTCCTGGAGCAGCCGAAATACCTTGACACAGTAATTTCCGGCAAATATATAAGCATATGAGAAACTCACCACGGAGTGCAGTTTTGTGTCTTTGTGTCTTCATGGATGATTGAGACCGATATTTGTGTGAATATATATATATATATATATATATATAAATCAAAAGATTGCCCTGATGCAAGGACGCCCACGCAGATGAGTGCTTTCACCAAAGCTTTTATTTTCGAAACTGGCATTTAAAATCCATCAGCAATAATCCCTTACGCGTTTCAGAGCTAGGGGGCTCCTTCGTCAGAGGGTGACGCTGTGGAAACTGACGAACTCGCTGGGGCGCCATTAAATGCATGCACAAATACTGCCCACGTGGGCCTCACACATGAGTCATATTTCAGGCATGCTGGAACCCGTAGTTCAATACCTGCGAGAAGTTTTCCCCAAGTGGGTTCAGTTTCAATCCAGTGTCAATAATAAAACAAATGTACTGCCCGAGTGGGCTGGAGTGAAAATGCCAGTTCCCTTTCACTCTGCTCAGCTGCACCTGAAGGTCCGATTTTTCAAACCGATTGGCCCCATATTGCAGTCCATGGTGGGGCATCCTTCTCGGCCAGGCTGCCGAGTACAATAAATCAAAAGATTGCCCTGATGCAAGGACGCCCACGCAGATGAGTGCTTTCACCAAAGCTTTTATTTTCGAAACTGGCATTTAAAATCCATCAGCAATAATCCCTTACGCGTTTCAGAGCTAGGGGGCTCCTTCGTCAGAGGGTGACGCTGTGGAAACTGACGAACTCGCTGGGGCGCCATTAAATGCATGCACAAATACTGCCCACGTGGGCCTCACACATGAGTCATATTTCAGGCATGCTGGAACCCGTAGTTCAATACCTGCGAGAAGTTTTCCCCAAGTGGGTTCAGTTTCAATCCAGTGTCAATAATAAAACAAATGTACTGCCCGAGTGGGCTGGAGTGAAAATGCCAGTTCCCTTTCACTCTGCTCAGCTGCACCTGAAGGTCCGATTTTTCAAACCGATTGGCCCCATATTGCAGTCCATGGTGGGGCATCCTTCTCGGCCAGGCTGCCGAGTACAATAAATCAAAAGATTGCCCTGATGCAAGGACGCCCACGCAGATGAGTGCTTTCACCAAAGCTTTTATTTTCGAAACTGGCATTTAAAATCCATCAGCAATAATCCCTTACGCGTTTCAGAGCTAGGGGGCTCCTTCGTCAGAGGGTGACGCTGTGGAAACTGACGAACTCGCTGGGGCGCCATTAAATGCATGCACAAATACTGCCCACGTGGGCCTCACACATGAGTCATATTTCAGGCATGCTGGAACCCGTAGTTCAATACCTGCGAGAAGTTTTCCCCAAGTGGGTTCAGTTTCAATCCAGTGTCAATAATAAAACAACTACTGTCTGATATGTCCATGTAGCCTGAGATATATCGGGAGCACAATAAATCCGGTGAAAATGAGAATCTTAGAACACCAAAGGGCAATAACTAGTGTAGACACCAACTATCCGGTTGCACGACATTTTGAACTAGCAGTCCATCTGTGAGAGACATAGGAAGTAGTAACCTACTCTGTATATTTGTGCATGCAATTTTGGACGGTAATAGATGTGGCCATAATTCTCAACACATGACGTAGATGGGAACCACTATAGAATGCCCATACAGGGCAATATGTTGATACGAGATGATCATATGTATATATTACACATTAAGTTGGAGTTTGTGAGTTTGCCCATCCAGGGCATAATGATTCAGGATAGCGCGATCCCATGGAGGATCAAAATTATGTTGTAAATAATGAATTGAATCCAGGCGCGATCACTCATGACCTATAAGGTAATTAATTATCAATTGTGGTCCCATATCATGAACTAGTTTGACCAATTGTTATGTCAGGCTCGAGAACGGGAGCTGTGGAAAGTAGTGCGATCCTATATAGGATGAATCATGTTGCATAAAAATAATTGAATGCACACGCGAATATTCGCCACCTGTAAATGTATTAGTGGAAGATTCGCACTTGATTGAGTTGTACCAGACGATTACTATTGGCTGCATTATGAGTTGGATGTAATTTATGTGAATATTAACATATTACAAGATGGCGCTCAAAGTTGAGCAGCAGTCCTTCGTCCATTACATGAAATTGATTTGTATTTAAGCTGTCACGGCAACGGCGATCGTCGACACTGACGAAGGCTGACGCCGAAACGCGTTTGTTATTAGTTGTCTCGTAAATAAACCGTAACAAGTTTATACCCAACGCGAGTGCTGGTCTGAATTTACTTGATAGTAAGGAGCCTTATATTTAGCGGTTTGCCACCGCTGGACCGGGCACCCGCTCACGAGTGCAGCAGCAGGCAAAGACCACGGAGCAGCGATATATATATATATATATATATATATATATATATATATAGATAGATAGATAGATAGATAGATAGATAGATAGATAGATAGATAGATAGATTTTTTTTTTTTTGCAGAATCCTTCAGTCATACAAGGAAAGGTAAAGTCGCACTCAGGATAATTATTAGAGAATGAAATTTATTGACTGACGCGTTTCAACCACACGGTCTTTGTCAAAATATATATATACATTCTCCTGGGTTGCTGTGATTCCAGACTGCAGGTGGTGCAAGTTAAGGCGCTACTAATAGCACTTTTGGCAATGCAACAGAAACTTACTCCCAATACGGAAAAAACCTGCACTTGAAGTCTGGGAAAATCAATTAATTTATTCAATCAAGCAGCACAGTTAAAATACATTTTATGATTCAATTGGCAGCACAAAAATCAATAAATATTAAGCAATGTTGAAAGGAAACGTGTTTCGGCTGAATATCAGCATTTCTCAATCAATTTGATTGCCCTCTTAATTGCTTCATTTGTACTCACAATACACTGAACATAAAATAAATATTTAACATTTTTTCTCTCTTATTGGGAAGAACATTTCTGTAGCATATAGGGCCCGGCAGCTTTTGAGGTATTGCTGCATTCGGGACTACAGGACTTAAGAAATTCATTTGGACTTTGAAAAGGTGATACCACTTGGGTTTTATCAGAAGGTGTGCTTAGCGACTTTTTCAAGAGACTATTATGACCACAATGCGCTGGGAAAGTAGCACGCATTGGGAATGAATGCCATTGGTCCTCTGCCTGAAAGAAAAAATACAAGTTACTACAGGCGCAATGCACACCTTGTTTGAACTGCCGTTTACCCCATGAATAAGATGAATTCGGAACGCGTCCGGGGCATACCTGTTTGATGTCCTGGATTGAATTACAAATGTGCCTGCAGTAGAGTGCTTCTCGTCTCCTCTCTGTGGGTATTGGAGAGATCTTTTTGATATTATTGACGACGTAGCCCGACGCCGCCAAGAGACAGCACCACCTCGCTAATCATGGCACTGCACCGCCTGAAGTATTCACGGACGGACGGAGCCATCGCGGATTCTCTGCGTAGAGGGCCCGGCAGCTTTTGAGGTATTGCTGCATTCGGGACTACAGGACTTAAGAAATTCATTTGGACTTTGAAAAGGTGATACCACTTGGGTTTTTACAGAAGGTGTGCTTAGCGACTTTTTCAAGAGACTATTATGACCACAATGCGCTGGGAAAGTAGCAAGCATTGGGAATGAATTCCATTGGTCGTCTGCCTGAAAGAAAAAATTCAAGCTACGACAGGCACAATGCACACCTTGTTTGAACTGCCGTTTACCCCATGAATAAGATGAATTTGAAACGCGTCGGGGGGCATACCTGTTTGATGTCCTGGATTGAATTAAAAATGTGTCTGCAGTAGAGTGCTTCTCGTCTCCTCTCTGTGGGTATTGGAGAGATCTTTTTGAAATTATTGACGACGTAGCCCGACGCCGCCAAGAGACAGCACCACCTCGCTAATCATGGCACTGCACCGCCTGAAGTATTCACGGACGGACGGAGCCATCGCGGATTCTCTGCGTAGAGGGCCCGGCAGCTTTTGAGGTATTGCTGCATTCGGGACTACAGGACTTAAGAAATTCATTTGGACTTTGAAAAGGTGATACCACTTGGGTTTTATCAGAAGGTGTGCTTAGCGACTTTTTCAAGAGACTATTATGACCACAATGCGCTGGGAAAGTAGCACGCATTGGGAATGAATGCCATTGGTCGTCTGCCTGAAACAAAAAATACAAGTTACGACAGGCGCAATGCACACCTTGTTTGAACTGCCGTTTACCCCATGAATAAGATGAATTCGAAACGCGTCGGGGGGCATACCTGTTTGATGTCCTGGATTGAATTAAAAATGTGCCTGCAGTAGAGTGCTTCTCGTCTCCTCTCTGTGGGTATTGGAGAGATCTTTTTGATATTAATGACGACGTAGCCCGACGCCGCCAAGAGACAGCACCACCTCGCTAATCATGGCACTGCACCGCCTGAAGTATTCACGGACGGAGCCATCGCGGATTCTCTGCGTAGAGGGCCCGTCAGCTTTTGAGGTATTGCTGCATTCGGGAGTACAGGACTTAAGAAATTCATTTGGACTTTGAAAAGGTGATACCACTTGGGTTTTATCAGAAGGTGTGCTTAGCGACTTTTTCAAGAGACTATTATGACCACAATGCACTGGGAAAGTAGCACGCATTGGGAATGAATGCCTTTGGTCGTCTGCCTGAAAGAAAAAATACAAGTTACGACAGGCGCAATGCACACCTTGTTTGAACTGCCGTTTACCCCATGAATAAGATGAATTCGAAACGCGTCGGGGGCATACCTGTTTGATGTCCTGGATTGAATTAAAAATGTGCCTGCAGAAGAGTGCTTCTCGTCTCCTCTCTGTGGGTATTGGAGAGATCTTTTTGATATATATATATATATATATATATATATATATATATATATATATATATATATATATATATATATATATATATATATATATATATATATATATATATATATATATATATATATATATATATATATATTCCACAAACAGTTCAAGGTTGTGCATATATAACCTACTGGAGGTCGCCAAAAGGTAGTTAAAGTTAGGTTCATGTTTCCATAGGAAAAGCGTTTTTTTTCCTTGCCTGTCTCCTTGGCACCGGTTGACAAATCTTTACAAAATGTTCTCATAAGCGTGTCCCCTGATTCTTGTTGTGCATGGAAAGTTTCAATCCCTCAGGTGGTGGCCAAACAAAGGAGGGGGGTTGAAAAAGGTTACAGCCCAAACCGCTGAACGGAATTACAACAGATTTGGCAGCAAAGTAGGTGTTGGTCCAGAAAGAGACCTTTTCGTTAATTGGTGTAAACCCGTTCAGTAGTTTTGGAGTTATTAAAAGAAAAACACATACAGATATATAGGGACGTGAAGGCTCTGCCAACTCTCCGCTCTCATGCTGAGATCTGATTGGCTGCAAACACTTCAACCAGCAAGTGTTGGCAACCATCTTGGGACTCGGCATCCTCATGTCATGAGTGATGTAGTATGTGAGGTTATAAACAGTGCATTGCAGGGCGTAAGTTATAGTTAGCTCAGGTAACTATAACTGCTGAATTTCACTAGTTTTGTGCAAGTGAAATCTGAGCCTAACTAAATTGTCCCTGTGTCCGTTGATTGTAGTCAGTGAATTTCGAAGGTTTTCTTTATTCTATTTCCTAACTATAAAGTCCCCATAACCTTTGTTTTCTCAGTGAATATATATCTACTGAAAGGTTAAAGTCAAGTAAGATATGTACTACAAGTCCCAGTATGCATCGAGAAGTTTTACCACTTGGAAGGCACACCTGAGGCCTCTAAATGTTAGCACACGGGGACTGTGGTTGCTTTACATTGTTGCTGCCTTTTCACAATGCCTTTGAAAAAGAAGCAAGAAGCTTCGAAACGCGTCGGCAAAAGGACAGAAATATCGGGATGAAATTCCGCCCTCTTTTGTGAAAATAAAGGTTGTTACCTGCTGCTGTGGAGTGCGGCCTTAAATCTGGGAAAAATTTTGGCAACAAATAATTGCGGCGTTCTCTGGCCGTGGAGGCTCGCACCGCTCCCAAAATAAATGAGTCCTCGGGATATGGAATTGTTCCGAATCTGACGATGGCACAGCAGAGCAATAAATAAGGAAGGCGGAAGATCGTTCTGAGGCCCACTGGAGGGTTTGTCAAACATTAGGTCCTAAAGTAACTGTGAATTAATGCAGAGCCTACTGAAAGGTTAAAATCAAGTAAGAAATGTACTACAAGTCCCAGTATGCATCGAGAAGTTTTACCACTTGGAAGGCACACCTGAGGCCCATAAATGTTAGCACACGGGGACTGTGGTTGCTTTACATTGTTGCTGCCTTTTCACAATGCCTTTGAAAAAGAAGCAAGAAGCTTCGAAACGTGTTGGCAAAAGGACAGAAATATCGGGATGAAATTCCGCCCTCTTTTGTGAAAATAAAGGTTGTTACCTGCTGCTGTGTAGTGCGGCCTTAAATCTGGGAAAAACTTTGGCATCAAATTATTGCGGCGTTCTCTGGCCGTGGAGGCTCGCACCGCTCCCAAAATAAATGAGTCCTCAGGATATGGAATTGTTCCGAATCCGACGATGGCTCAGCAGAGCAATAAATAAGGAAGGCGGAAGATCATTCTGAGGCCCACTGGAGGGTTTGTCAAACATTAGGTCCTAAAGTAACTGTGAATTAATGCAGAGCCTACTGAAAGGTTAAAATCAAGTAAGAAATGTACTACAAGTCCCAGTATGCATCGAGAAGTTTTACCACTTGAAAGGCACACCTGAGGCCTATAAATGTTAGCCCACGGGGACTGTGGTTGCTTTACATTGTTGCTGCCTTTTCACAATGCCTTTGAAAAAGAAGCAAGAAGCTTTGAAACGCGTCGGCAAAAGGAAAGAAATATCGGGATGAAATTCCGATCTCTTTTGTGAAAATAAAGGTTGTTACCTGCTGCTGTGGAGTGCAGCCTTAAATTTGGGAAAAACTTTGGCAAAAAAAAATTGCGGCATTCTCCGGCCGTGGAGGCTCGCACCGCTCCCAAAATAAATGAGTCCTCAAGATATGGAATTATTCCGAATCCGACGATGGCACAGCAGAGCAATAAATAGGGAAGGCGGAAGATCGTTCTGAGGCCCACTGGAGGGTTTGTCAAACATTAGGTCCTAAAGTAACTGTGAATTAATGCAGAGCCTACTGAAAGGTTAAAATCAAGTAAGAAATGTACTACAAGTCCCAGTATGCATCGAGAAGTTTTACCACTTGGAAGGCACACCTGAGGCCTATAAATGTTAGCCCACGGGGACTGTGGTTGCTTTACATTGTTGCTGCCTTTTCACAATGCCTTTGAAAAAGAAGAAAGAAGCTTCGAAACGCGTCGGCAAAAGGACAGAAATATCGGGATGAAATTCCGCCCTCTTTTGTGAAAATAAAGGTTGTTACCTGCTGCTGTGGAGTGCGGCCTTAAATCTGGGAAAAACTTTGGCAACAAATAATTGCGGCATTCTCCGGCCGTGGAGGCTCGCACCGCTCCCAAAATAAATGAGTCCTCGGGATATGGAATTGTTCCGAATCCGACGATGGCACCACAGAGCAATAAATAAGGAAGGCGGAAGATCGTTCTGAGGCCCACTGGAGGGTTTGTCAAACATTAGGTCCTAAAGTAACTGCGAATTAATGCAGAGCCTACTGAAAAGTTAAAATCAAGTAAGAAATGTACTACAAGTCCCAGTATGCATCAAGAAGTTTTACCACTTGGAAGGCACACCTGAGGCCTATAAATGTTAGGACACGGGGACTGTGGTTGCTTTACATTGTTGCTGCCTTTTCACAAGCCTTTGAAAAAGAAGCAAGAAGCTTTGAAACGAGTCGGCAAAAGGACAGAAATATCGGGATGAAATTCCGCCCTCTTTTGTGAAAATAAAGGTTGTTACCTGCTGCTGTGGAGTGCGGCCTTAAATCTGGGAAAAACTTTGGCAACAAATATTTGCGGCGTTCTCTGGCCGTGGAGGCTCGCACCGCTCCCAAAATAAATGAGTCCTCGGGATATGGAATTGTTCCGAATCCGACGATGGCACAGCAGAGCAATAAATAAGGAAGGCGGAAGATCGTTCTGAGGCCCACTAGAGGGTTTGTCAAACATTAGGTCCTAAAGTAACTGTGAATTAATGCAGAGCCTACTGAAAGGTTAAAATTAAGTAAGAAATATACTATAAGTCCCAGTATGCATCGAGAAGTTTTACCACTTGGAAGGCACACCTGAGGCCTATAAATGTTAGCACACGTGGACTGTGGTTGCTTTACATTGTTGCTGCCTTTTCACAATGCCTTTGAAAAAGAAGCAAGAAGCTGTGAGTGGCATGTGGTTGGCTGCCTGCGAGGGTTGCCGCACATCCATGGCACAGTCCTCACTCCATTGCCATGCACTGCCAATTACCCTACATATTACATTACTCAAGACATGATCTATTACATCATTGATAACGTGAGTGCAACATCTGAAATTACATCATTGATTACAAGACTGTACATGGCGGGGTGCGAGTTATAGTTACCTTAGGGCACAAGCTGTAATTACTTGAGATAACTATAAATGGTGAAATTGTTTTTGTTAGTTTAAAAAGGTATGTTTTAGCTTCCATTGTCACCTAACTGTAACACCCCTTTAACCTTTTAACCTTTGTTTTCTCAGTGAATATATATCTACATATATATGTGACCAAGAGCTTGTGTGCTCGAAACGCATCTGTTTTTTGCCCGGTAAATAAACTGAATTGCATTACCTTGGATTGGTGTGGTTCGTGCTTACTGGACTTTAGTAAGCGTGGTGGTGGATATATATATATATATATATATATATACATATATATATATATATCAAATCCAATTTCGCCGATAAATGCACACTCAGAGTCACGGGTATTACAAATCTGGCAGCAGTTTATTCTTCGTTACGCGTTTCAACACTAAAAGTGTCTTGATCATACGAATCACCAAACGTTTTGCATTGATTTAAATAAAGTTCATTGACGTGATTTCACTCAAATAAAGTAATAACAGAAGTAGGACTATATCTGTAGCTTGTCTATTCAGATGTTATATAGTGCGGCAGACATATTGGAAGATGCAAACCTGCTGTGTCATTATACATCATGACCTGATTACATTGCTAAAATTGTACGTATATTTTGTCCAAGGCAACGTAATACTATATACATTTTGGCAATTAAATACCATGTTACCAATGATAGTTCCCATTGTTAATATTAATAACCAATATGACATTAGACAATTGTCTATACAAATCGCCTACCAGGACGGCTGCCTGTCACGTTCATTACTAGGGTCATCAAAACCATGATTGTATTGGTAGTCCAGATCATTATAAATTTCATTTATAGTTTGCGTGCGACTTGATAGTAAGGAAACCATCTATTTGTTAACAGATTACAAGAACATCAATATTGTGTATCTACGCTCTAGTGGCTTACATATACACATATGTGTACGTTGTCAATGGAGTATTCGTTTCTGTCGGTCTAGTACCTGTAAAGGCCTGTATATTATTGCTTCATGCTGGTTTTGCTTATAGTCAATATTATTTGCAGCATCTTTATAGACAAAGATCATTTCATAAATAAGTATCATCACCCAAACTTGTGATATAATTAAATACATATAACTTCTAATACATGAAATCAAATATTCAAACACCAGTAGAAATTCCAATATAAAACTCTCTTATCTGTGCTTGAGTGCAGTCCCGAGCCCGGGGAAGAAAAGGTTAGGGAACCCGTGAGACAGTCATGCATAGAGTGGGCCCCTTCCTTTCCTCCTGTAAAAACACAGAATAAGAGATATACAGCCATTAGATTCTCCAAGAGAAGACAAGTAATCTATACCAAAGCAGTATGTTGAAGGTTAACATAATCATACAGTTGCTATATTCATATTTCAACAGTAGCTACATTCATACTTTTAATAGTTATAATTCAATGTGCAGATGTGAGGCCAGTTCCTCATCAAGGTTATGCCCCCCCGGGAATCTTGTTTCAAGTTCTAGTATCCATTTAGATTCCCGTTGTCTTAGTCTAAGGTCTCTATTGCCACCTCTTGGACCTAAGACTATTTGTTCAATGGCAAAGTATCGCAACAGGGAATTATTGGATTGGTGAAATCCCAGGAAATGCCTTGCAATGGGGTACTGTACATTTATGTTAGTAATAGCTCCAAGATGTTCCATTACTCTTTTCTTTACCATACAAGTGGTACTTCCCACGTATCTACGTTTGCAAGGACATTCCAATATGTATATTATAAAGTTGCTGCTGCAAGTCAAAAATTGGTTAATTCTCCATTTTTTATCTCTTCCTGGGATGCTAAATTCTTTTACAGAGTAGCAGAATTTGTCAACAAAACACTGAGATCCAGCACTCCACAACGTTATTTTGCAATCATGTAATATATCAGTCCATTCAGCAGGTGTGATTTCACAATTGTTTGGTAAGAGCATATGATATACTTATGAATAATCTAGGATTGGAATAAGATGCTAGATAATGAGACGTTTTCAACTATGTACATCGACAATATTTGTGTGAAATGTGTAATAACAATTGGTTCTATGAATACTTAGAAACTACCTGACATATGAAGAGGAGAATAGATTTATCTGAATGCCTTCACTTGACTAAATATAAAGACTGTTCGTGTAATAATGAATCAATATATTTCCAGAACATGAACATAAGGAAGAAATGCAAAATTGAAAATTGAAGTGGCAGGTGTAGCAAGGTTAATAATGGATTACTGTAGCAACCTGTAAGATATGTGTATAAGGAACTATAGAAAAATTATTGGTGTTTTAGCTTTTCTCTGTATAAAAGAGTGGTTTATACAGAATTTTAATATTTTAAATGTTTTAAATTGTATGTAATCTGATAGACATGTTTGTAAGATATTTTGTATCTGTTTGTTTGTAGCCCTGAAGAAGTCCGCTTGGACGAAACGCGTCGGCTACGCTGTTTATGTCTTTTACATTTGTAAAGAAAAGAAGAATATAATAAAGAAACAATTGTGAAATCACACCTGCTGAATGGACTGATATATTACATGATTGCAAAATAACGTTGTGGAGTGCTGGATCTCAGTGTTTTGTTGACATATTGCTGGATCTTTTGATCCTAAGGAGGTTTAGGGGTATCTAACCTCATGATCCGTGGCACCTGAAAAATATTGATAATTTTTGACCTAACTAGATGAATTGGTGCATTGAGATACCTACCTTATACCCCGTTTCGTTTGTGTAGAGTAGCAGAATTTGCATGCTCTGCAGTGCCCACAGGGAAAGAACCCCTTAAGGTCATGAAAGTTTGGACTTTCATGACCTTAAGGGGTTCTTTCCCTGTGGGCACTGCAGAGCATGCAAATTCTGCTACTCTGTAAAAGAATTTAGCATCCCAGGAAGAGATAAAAAATGGAGAATTAACAAATTTTTGACTTGCAGCAGCAACTTTATAATATACATATTGGAATGTCCTTGCAAACGTAGATACGTGGGAAGTACCACTTGTATGGTAAAGAAAAGAGTAATGGAACATCTTAGAGCTATTACTAACATAAATGTACAGTACCCCATTGCAAGGCATTTCCTGGAATTTCACCAATTCAATAATTCCCTGTTGCGATACTTTGCCATTGAACAAATAGTCTTAGGTCCAAGAGGTGGCAATAGAGACCTTGGACTAAGACAACGGGAATCTAAATGGAAACTAGAACTTGAAACAAGATTCCCGGGGGGGCATAACCTTGATGAGGAACTGGCCTCACATCTGCACATTGAATGACAACTATTAAAAGTATGAATGTAGCTACTGTTGAAATATGAATATAGCAACTGTATGATTATGTTAACCTTCAACATACTGCTTTGGTATAGATTACTTGTCTTCTCTTGGAGAATCTAATGGCTGTATATCTCTTATTCTGTGTTTTTACAGGAGGAAAGGAAGGGGCCCACTCTATGCATGACTGTCTCACGGGTTCCCTAACCTTTTCTTCCCCGGGCTCGGGACTGCACTCAAGCACAGATAAGAGAGTTTTATATTGGAATTTCTACTGGTGTTTGAATATTTGATTTCATGTATTAGAAGTTATATGTATTTAATTATATCACAAGTTTGGGTGATGATACTTATTTATGAAATGATCTTTGTCTATAAAGATGCTGCAAATAATATTGACTATAAGCAAAACCAGCATGAAGCAATAATATACAGGCCTTTACAGGTACTAGACCGACAGAAACGAATACTCCATTGACAACGTACACATATGTGTATATGTAAGCCACTAGAGCGTAGATACACAATATTGATGTTCTTGTAATCTGTTAACAAATAGATGGTTTCCGTACTATCAAGTCGCACGCAAACTATAAATGAAATTTATAATGATCTGGACTACCAATACAATCATGGTTTTGATGACCCTAGTAATGAACATGACAGGCAGCCGTCCTGGTAGGCGATTTGTATAGACACTTGTCTAATGTCATATTGGTTATTAATATTAACAATGGGAACTATCATTGGTAACATGGTATTTAATTGCCAAAATGTATATAGTATTACGTTGCCTTGGACAAAATATACGTACAATTTTAGCAATGTAATCAGGTCATGATGTATAATGACACAGCAGGTTTGCATCTTCCAATATGTCTGCCGCACTATATAACATCTGAATAGACAAGCTACAGATATAGTCCTACTTCTGTTATTACTTTATTTGAGTGAAATCACGTCAATGAACTTTATTTAAATCAATGCAAAACGTTTGGTGATTCGTGTGATCAAGACACTTTTAGTGTTGAAACGCGTAACGAAGAATAAACTGCTGCCAGATTTGTAATACCCGTGACTCTGAGTGTGCATTTATCGGCGAAATTGGATTTGACCAAAAATTGCCAGTTTTTGGGTTTACCGGCATTATGCACCAACTGACAACGGGCTCAGTTTCTAAATAACCTGTTTGGAGGGAAAGATAATATATATATATATATATATATATATATATATATATATATATATATATATATATATATATATATATATATATATATTCAAACAAAAGATGCCCGCACTCTGGAACCTTGTAAATATTTATTTAGTTAAGAGAGGCCAGTCTGTCACACCAACGCGTTTCAGCCTTGTCGGCCTTGCTCACGTAGGTGGCATTACTTCCTGCAACTGTTATATATCATTTCCTGTGAACACAGAGTTCGAAAAACCCATGGAATTCTGGGATTTGTAGTTCTTATTACTACTGAACAGAACACCTTGTGACAGTAAAAGACAAATTGCTTGTTTTAAATTCTTTTACAAAAACGGCGAACTAATGTCAGAAACATTGGCAAATTAGCTGGTATTAGTGACCAAACTTGGAAATAAAATTAAAATTAAATGATTGGCTGGTATTAGTAACCAGACTTGAAATTAATCGCAATTCAAATGTATGGTACAAAGATACAACGAATTTATACTAAAGGAAAAAAGGGGATCTAAATTTATAAGGTAAATTGTGTTCATGCCATTCCTTAAGGTGTTTTTTTATATCCTCAATCATTCTGTACATTGGATTGTTGGTCAGCTTGGTATATTTTTGGATATCATTTAATTGTTGGTATGCTTCTTCCTTGTAATCGCTTGTATTTAAAATCACGATGAAATGGCATGAACACAATTTAATTAACATCGAGGAGAAAAAATTCCTACTGAAGGAAAATCCAACAATTCCTACCATATACTTCCTGCCAAAGATTCATAAAACACTGATAAATCCACCAGGAAGACCAATTGTATCATCCTGCGACTCACTGTATGAAAATATCTCATCATACATAGACCGCTACCTTGCACCCTTGGTAAGAAACTTATCTTCCTACATCCAAGACACAAGCAACTTCCTACGGATCCTTTCCAATACATCATGGAATCCAGCATACCTCATGGTAACTATTGACGTAGTGTCATTGTACACATCAATTGAACATACCATTGGATTAAATGCCTGTGCATATTTTCTGAGACAAAGAAGCATACATGAACTAGAACATTCAGCAATGTTGCTCACTATGATTGAAATATGCTTAAATAACAATATTTTTCTTTTCAATCATGAACTATACCATCAATTGTGTGGCTGTGCTATGGGAATTTCCTTCTCACCCAACTACGCCAACCTCACAATGGGTTGGTGGGACAAGGAAATAGCCTGGGGCCCACAGAACAACGGGGCCCTGGACAAAATCATTTTGTGGTCACGTTACATCGATGATCTGTTCCTAATTTGGAATGGGAACAAAGATGAATTCATGCAATATTTCAACACACTCAACAATAATTACATTGGACTTTCCTTTACCTGCAATACAAGTCGTCATAAAATTGATTTCCTGGACATATCGGTATACATCGAAAATGGTCAAATTGAAACCACACTTTTCAGGAAAAAAACTGCCACAAACAGCATTCTGCATGCAGAAAGCTTCCATCCAAAAGCTTTACTGAGAAGCATCCCTTATGGCGAATTTATTCGAATGAAAAGAAACTGTTCAAGAAACGAGGATGCAAATAAAGAAATTCTCAACTGTGCCATGAGATTACAAAAACGAGGATATAGAGTGAGAGTTCTTAATAAGAGCATGGATAAAGTTAAAACTATGAATCGAACAGACATTCTCGTCAAGAAACATCCATATCCAGACAATGAGGATATCATCACCAACCAAACAGCACCGCGATTAATAATGACATACAGCAAAGAATCCTTTAAAATCAGACAAATTATCCAAAAATACTGGCCAGTCTTACAACAAGATCATGACTTAGCGGAAATCATTGGAACACAACCATCAATCTCATACAGAAAGGCACCTTTCATCAGAGATCTCAACACTCAGAGTCATTTTCAAACTAAGAAAAACGAAGAAAAAAACTGGCTTGCAATACAACAAAACGGCTTTAGGAAATGCAACAATTGCAAAGCATGCAAAATTGGGACCAACATGAAAACAATCAAAGATCCAGAAGGAAAAATCATTCATATTGATCAAAAAATTACATGCACAACTAAATTTGTAGTATATGTGATCCAATGCAATTGTGGCATGATGTACATAGGCAGCACCATCTGCATGCTAAAAAAGCGTATTTTAGAACACATTAGAACAGTGAAAAACAAAGACCTGACCTATGCAACCGCCAAACACATATTGACCTGCCAGGAAGGAAATTGGAGAAATATGTCATACTTTGCCATACACACAATAGAAAACAATGAAAGGATGGGTGATCGACAAAGAAAACTGCGACAACTTGAATCGAAGTACATCATTAGATTACGAACAAAGAACCCGTGAGGGATGAATCTGGACGAAGAACTTTATGTTCATCTTTGATACACATCTATTAAATACAAGAACATATCTGGGCATATCATCAACTTAGAAATCAATTGAAATTATAAACTGTATCCATTGAAAGATATGGGCACATTAAGAGACTCAACCCCATAGATATCAACTGCTTATTGTCTTTGGAACTGTATACGTTGATCATTGTTTTGGCCTGTACGCTTTCACCTTATAAGTTTAGATCCCATTTTTTCCTTTAGTATAAATTCGTTATATCTTTGTACCATACATTTGAATTGCGATTAATTTCAAGTCTGGTCACTAATACCAGCCAACCATTTAATTTTAATTTTATTTCCAAGTTTGGTCACTAATACCAGCTAATTTGCCAACGTTTCTGACATTAGTTCGCCGTTTTTGTAAAAGAATTTAAAACAAGCAATTTGTCTTTTACTGTCACAAGGTGTTCTGTTCAGTAGTAACAAGAACTACAAATCCCAGAATTCCATGGGTTTTTCGAACTCTGTGTTCACAGGAAATGATATATAACAGTTGCAGGAAGTAATGCCACCTACCGTGAGCAAGGCCGACAAGGCTGAAACGCGTTGGTGTGACAGACTGGGCTCTGTTAACTAAATAAATATTTACAAGGTTCCAGAGTGCGGGCGTCTTCAGCTTGAATATTGACTCCTGGCCATTGGCTTGGCCCAACATCCGCACCCGCTGTTGAGCGATCCGGATTAAGCCACATTGTGAGAAAAAAAAAATATATATACACATATATATATATATATATATATATATATATATATATATATATATATATATATACCACCACCATGTGATCAAGACTCGCAAGAGTTGAAACGCGTTATGGCGGCATCAAAGCAATAAACAAGAAATAATTGGCACCAAGTCTGCGGTCCGTGTCCGTTTGTAGCTGCACAAAGGCTGAGAAACTGCGGATTTGCTTATATATATATATATATATATATATATATATATATATATATATATATATATATATATATATATATATATATATATATTATATCCACCACCACGCTTACTAAAGTCCAGTAAGCACGAACCACACCAATCCAAGGTAATGCAATTCAATTTATTTACCGGGCAAAAAACAGATGCGTTTCGAGCACACAAGCTCTTGGTCACATATATATGTAGATATATATTCACTGAGAAAACAAAGGTTAAAAGGTTAAAGGGGTGTTACAGTTAGGTGACAATGGAAGCTAAAACATACCTTTTTAAACTAACAAAAACAATTTCACCATTTATAGTTATCTCAAGTAATTACAGCTTGTGCCCTAAGGTAACTATAACTCGCACCCCGCCATGGTCAGTCTTGTAATCAATTATGTAATTTCAGATGTTGCACTCACGTTATCAATTATGTAATAGATCATGTCTTGAGTAATGTAATATGTAGGGTAATTGGCAGTGCATGGCAATGGAGTGAGGACTGTGCCATGGTTGTGCGGCAACCCTCGCAGGCAGCCAACCACATGCCACTCACAGCTATGGGTGGTGTGGCGTTAGCCACAGGGCAGCCATCTCCACACCGTGCGTGGCCTTCGTGCATTTGCTGCATGCAGCTGGCCGTGGGCCATGCCCTGTGCCCAACACCTGCTGGTGACCAAATCCCTTGCTGCATACAAGCCATGTATGGCTGGCAGTTGAGCACAATGTCTGGTGCCCAAACTCCTGTGGGTGCACATGGATGAATAGAAGGGGTGTCATTTGAAGCAACTGACTTTGTCAAAGAGCCAGAACACCAAAATATAAATGGCGGGCCTATTGGCTTTATTATGCATCAGAATATCAACATATATAAAGCAGATGTAAATGTTCAATAATAATATTGAAATGTGTATTTCATTATATTACACAATTCAATGTTTAATAAAAGTGATTGTCATAAAAAAATTGTAATAAAGCTCCACAATATGACACCCCCCTCACCAAGCCTTTACAGGCTCAGGGGGCCCCTTCCCCTGCGGTTATATTCATTTGTATGAGGACGGCAGCACATGGCACCCCTATCTGAGCCTTTACAGGGCCCTGTGACTCCATCCCTTGGGGTTAATGTTTTTTTTAGGAGAAGAGGGCTCACGGCCTCTTCCTGAGCCTTTGTAGACCCCAGGGACTCCATCCCTTGGGACCGTTTTTATTCCTTTAAGGGGACGGGAACATGTGGGCCCCTACCTGCAGCCAATACTGGCTTTGTGGACTCCATCCCGTGGAGCTATAGCAGGATGCGGGGGGCCATGGGGGGAGCATCAGGGGTCCTGCTGGCTCCCACTCTACGACCCTCCACTCCACTCCTATATGCTCTAGGACTCACCATGCCACTCCACTCTATGACTCTTTACTCTACTCTGTGCTATGCCACTCCATTGTACTCCACTCCATGGTACTCCACACTACGACACTCAACTGTACAATACCACACTCTAAAACACTCCTCTCCACTGTACAGTACAACGCTTCACTTAACCATAGCCCACTCAACCGCACTCTACTCTACCATTCAAAACACTTTTATATTACAAAATAAAAATTATTGAAATTCAATGAAAAAAAACTAAGGTTAAAGCTTAGTTATAGTTAGGAAAACTTTATTTATTCTTTCTATACAAACCAAACTTAAACTACACAACCAAAAGACATTCTGAAGTTTTAGTGACACCCTAAATTTATAATTTACGCACTATCTTCAAATTACTATAGCTCACAGACCTCTGTACACAGTGTTGTCAACTTGCTAGCCACATTGGATTAACTATATATAGTGCATTTACGATGCACTGCTTATGCCTTTTCATATTACATCCTTTATACTAGGCGAAATCATAGCATTCACAACAACACTTATGACATCTCAAATGACATAATGTGCATGGTAGAGTGGCAAGCAGTAACTAACTGCACCATTTTTATGAAGCTTGACGTACCTGACAATCCTAATCAGAGATGCCTGGATTTTAGAATTAGGTTTGGATGTCTTTCAATCCCAGTGTCAGTGAGAGCCTCAATGTTTCCAATGTAGATCACTCACTGCATTCTTGCCTATTTCATTCCACAGGTAGGATAGTTTATTCAGGAGAGCATTGCTGGTTAGTAATAGAAATGCATGGAGCCTAGACAGTGAGTTCCAAGCTCACACTTCTGGTCATGGAATAAGGCATATTGATCAGACTAGCCTCCTGTGAAACATAACTATAGACTAACATAGTAGTTTTGTGGCGTACAGTACCTCTTGGTTAAGGAGCGATTTCCATCTTTCACTGGAATGCAGCATGTATATTGATAAAAAGAGACATGAAAATACAATATTTAAATCACTTTTGGCACACCTTGTATATGCAATATAAGGCACTGATAACATCATTTAAAATACGTAGTATTTTCCAGCAAAATGCAACAGGAGAAGATGAATTAATTAAGCTTTATTCCCCCACATGTGGGCAATAATGACTGTTCAGTCCCTCCCCACAAGTTTGTGCTAGAGGTGTAGGCAAGTACCTATATGGAGGGAAGGGTAAGTAAAAGCAATTACTGCCCTGCAAGTAAGTCCACTAAGGCTACTAACACACTTGCTTCATCTACATTGATCTGGATGATGGACAAATGGCTCCTTTCTACTGTTCCAATGACACATTTACAACTCTATTTCATCAGACACTTTTCTGTGTTGCACTGTGCTAGCCACTTTCCTTCCTTTGCTAATGTGGAATATAAGTCCAATGGGAAAAAATAAACAAACTTGGTGGTTTCCATATAACATGGTCTTTTTTTTTATTTAATTTTTTTCTTCAATTGTGGTAAAAGCTTGCATTCTCCGTACACGAAGGAAAAGAAGGGCCTGGCAGAGCACTCAGAGAGCAGTTTGTGATTACTGAGAGCTGAAGCTGCACTGCTGAGGTGGCAGAGTGGAGTATTATACCCCTCTCAGACAGGGTTGGCAAATTTATTTATACTGGCATGACCGGTGTTTCACTGTCTCTGCCAGTATAAAAATTAGAAAAATCACTTAAAGCTGGGATTTTTCCACTTATCAGAATATACTTTAAACAATACATGTTATAAGAAAACACTGTGTTCTACAGCTTCTCTAATGACCCCTGACTGATAATTAAAGTAAACAAAGACATAAGGGGCATGCTAAACATTATTCCAGAGGATTTGATATAAATTTCTACTTAAGAATCAGGTCCCAGTCTTTGCAGAATTTTAAAAGGTGACTAGATGGCTAGTATTTTTGTCTTTTAAATGCGACAACTCTACTTTTCAGACCATCATTCAGAAAGAGAAAGGTGGCAGAGGGAGGTGAAGTAGCAGTGAACGCCAAAGGAGCAGGGAGATGGAGGTCGCACAATGCTATATTTATGGACGAGTATTGGTAGCTACAACACACAAAGGGGACATTCTGATTGGCTGCAGCTCCAAACATTCCATGTTGGTTGTTAATGTGGGGAATAGTTTAAACATTCTGAAGAGCTGTTTTTGAGATAGAAAAGGGGGACATCTTTTGTTTCTGTTAAAATGTAGCCAATCCTTATTCCTTATTTATACATCAAGCACAAGGAGGCCATTTTTGGTCACATCCTGCTGTAATAGGTAAGAAACGGTGACTGGTCAACCTGAATGGAAACATGACTTTAGAGGACAAATGGAGCGCAGTTGGCTCAATCTGTTATAGGGTTTTGAGGCAGATGTACTTTTGCATGAGACACCGTCATCAAGTAGGTTACTACCACTTTCTTCATTGTACTTGGGAAATGTAATTCTAGTTCAAAGTGCTGAGAGCATCAACATGAAAATAAAATAAAAGAGAGCCCTTGACAGTGGGTAGCCTGCCTGTTATTTTACTTTCAGTTTGTGAACAATGGTATTAAGCCAAGAGAGCTGCAGCACTGTAATACCCCAGTACCTGCAGTAGAATTGTGTTATCACTAGCCACAGATAACAGATAAATACAAGTGACCAGTGTCACTAAATAGTTAATTATCCCATGCAGGGACATCAATTAGGTAAACCGAAACATAAAATATCATAAGCTTAGCTTGCCCTTTGGAATCTCTGCCACTATAGTTGGCCTCAGGGACCATAAAACAGTGGTCAGAATAATGTGATGTTATCGGGTGTAGGAGGTCCAAAGATCTGTGATCTAACCACAGTTACCACAGGATTGATACCTATTTATCTGCATTAATTATATGTACCAATTAGTGATATAAAGAATTAAAAAATTTCCGTTCCAAGTCCTTATGAATTCAGATTGAACCATTCCTCTGAAAAAAAAACAAAGGTTTAAGTGACGTTATAGTTAGGTGAATGAGTCAGTGGCAACATTAAGGTTTCGAAATTAAAAACCACAGAAATTCACCAGTTACAGATAGCAGAGTCAACTGTAACTTGTGCCCCCACGATGCACTGCTTAGGACCTCACATATTATACATATTACATATTCTATGGCATCATTTTGACATCACTGATGACATCTGAAATGACATCATTGATGGCATAACCGCTGACACCATCCAAAAAGTGTGTTAGTATGTCTTATAGTTTACATAGTTGCGGGTAACAACCATATTCATTTTCAGCTTAATTTCGTACAGCCTGTGTCCAGTAAATGAGTGGAAGAGTTTACAAAACACATGTGCTCCTAATGTATCATAAATGTGTAGAGATAATCCTTTGTAATCAAGAGTAAATCTGTGTGCAGGTGACAGTTGACACCTTGTGTTCAGTGTGTTTCACACACGTTTTTTGGCTCTGCAGGAAAGGTTTTCAACAGGGCAAAGATTCTACATACTACATATTAAGAATTATCACCAGCTTCTACATATTTCTACATAACAGAGAAGACTATGTGGACAAGGTACTAATCTATGTACATGCAATTATTGTGTTTCAGGAGATGGGTGAAGGCTGTACATAGTATGACCTTTAGCACCTTCAGAAATTGGTTATTTTATGTGAATAGACTCTCTTTGGACAAGCTTTGCACAGAGTGTACACTGTTCTTAGTAAACTACTTTTTAATACTCTGTGGCGTATTTCTCATGAGATTTCACTGTCTGCAAAGAGTGTGGGTCAGAGTAAACTCTCTCCGTAGAGTAAACACTGTTTGCAGTATACCCACTTTTCTTGTGACTGTGAAGGATTTGATACAGGTAAAATCGCCTGCTGGCACAAGCTCTCTAATTGGCTACCAGCAACATGAGAAAAATGTTGCTTGCAGCCATTACATGACATAGGGACTTAGTCCACTGTCCTGAATTTTAAAACACAAAAACGATATGAAGGGGCAGGGCAGGGATACCCTGCCCCCTGTACACCATGTGGGGGACCCAAGAGGGACCTCACTTGGGCCAAAAATGTAAATAATATTAAGACTTGGTGGGGGGTCATGCAGCCCCCTCACCTCCTCGGGTGGGGGTCTCCCCGGATTTATTAGGTCTCGGCGTATTTGGCCCCGGGGGTGCAGTCCACCTCCTTTTTTATTGTATTTGGCCCCAGGGGTGAGGTCTCCATGGATTTAGGCCCTAGGGGATGGGGTCCCAGGGGCCCAAGATAGCTCAGTGAGGGGGTCATATTTAATTTCATTTGGCCCATGGGGATAGGGTCCCTGGTACCTTTTAAGGTTTGGGAATGGGGGGGCACACTACCCGCCCTACCCTTTTAATTGAAACTGGCCCTGGGGGATGGAGTCACTGAGGCCAATTAAGGCTCAGGGAAGGAGGCCTGCATGCCTCCTCCCCTTAATATATATGTTTTGGCTTCGGGGATCGGGTCTCCAGGGCCCGAAGGCCAACCCTAGACCATGCACGACAAAAGCTATGCGCTTCATGGGGTTGGAGTCTGCTGGGGCTTTGGTCACAGGGCCTCACAAGAGGCCAAGCCCTGTGGTCAACCCTATCTGCACATGGCCAAAGGCTGTGCACAGCACAAGATTGTCAGCCTGTGGGGTGGTTTGGCCAAGGGCCTGGCAGTAGGTCAAGCCCTGTGGCCAAACCCAGCTGTGCGCGGTGGTGGGTTGGCTTTATGTATGGTAAATATTTTTCTTTACGTTAAAAAAAACATAGAAAATCACTGAAAAAAGCAAAGGTAAAGTAACATTAGTTAGGTGTGATAAAAAGATCTGCTTATGTTTACATTAACCTTAGAAATTCACTGAAAAAATCAAAGGTTAGGGTGATGTTATAGTTGGATAAATATGTCAGTGACAACATTAACGTTTTGAACAAAAAAAAAACACAGAAATTCACCAGTTATAGTTAGCAGTTAACTAAAACTTGCTCCCCTGCCATGCACTGCTTATGACCTCACATATTACATCACTCATTCATACCAGTCCGGGGGGCACTGCCTGGTTGACTTATAGGGCAGTTCAACCCTGCGTTTAAATACATTGCGAAGAGCCTGTAAACCTTTACTATTTGGTTGGCTGATGATCCCACCCCTAGAAAGGATAGCTCAATGAAAGTTCAAGAGTAGTAATGGTTTTTAGATCTAGTGTAAGTGTTCCCACAACATTAATGAACCCTGTGTGAAACTTCTCAAAACAGAGGCTGTTTCCACTGAAATAACTTTTTTGCCATCTTTTACAAACATTTATGTCTGGTGGAAACCCTTTTGTCTTGTCTGTGTGTAATCTTTGTTTATGAGAGATCATTCTAATGATAAGAGACAGTATTCTCTGATACCAGGTGAAACTGATATTGTCTTTCATTAACCCCCAAAAATATCTGGGTCCGTATTAAGTAAAGTGTCACAGAGGCACAACAAGTATGCACGCTGCTTTCCTAGCTACAGGGATACTTTGGTATTACAGGAGGGGCCACAGATGTGTGCATGGTTCTTTCTGTATCACAGAGTGTGGTGGTACATGTGTAGTGCTAGCTCTATATTAAAGGCGTGTCATGGGAGTAAGACCCCCAAGCAAATAAGAGAAACACTTTGCCTTGGTGCCTGCGCTTAGTAGGAATGTGGGCTCAGAGGCAAAGAGGCCGTCAAGAAGTGCACTGACTCTGTGCTACAAAGAGTGCACACACAGTCAGTGTGACCCCCAATAGGTGCCCCTTTGGTAAGGGAAAGGGCCCTATGGACCCCTCCAGGTGTACCCCTGTAGGCAGATGTAGGCACACACCTGCAGGGGGATCATTGTCCCACTTGAAAATGCAATCAGGTTGCCGCCTGTACTGTGAAAGGCACAGTGGCAGCTTCAATCAGCCAGTCCATCTTGCACTTATGTGCTGTCCCCAGGGCAGCATGAGTTCACAGCTGTCCTTAGGGCAGCACATTATAAGTAATAGGGAACACTTTCACACAGTGCGCCCATTCTATAATATGGCCCCTCATCTGCTTAGTCATCAGTCTACTTACTCAACAAACTCAACAAAGTCCAGGATTTTTGCTTTCTGCAAAAATATGTATGGTCCTTGATTTTTTCATTCTGCAAAAATATGTATGTTTTTGGTGTTGAATGCCATATGCCTTATGCCATTACTTCAACTTCCTTCTAGAAACATCTTCACTCTAGGGGCCAAATGATAGGACGTGTGGAGTGTGTGAATAATGATTTCTCTTATGCATAAAGGCTTGATTATATTGTGAAGTAAAGAAAGCACTCCCCATTGGTTCTCTAGTTCCAGGGTTTACTCATTTGATTTTTCCTATATATCCCAGAAAGGAAGTATCTCTTTTATCCCTTATTTCCAGTAATCAAATTTGCCAGCATGAGACTTAGAGTCTTAGAGCCAGTTGTACTAACACATTTTCTAGTCACAAACCCTGCTATTTGGTAAAAAGCTGGGTTTGCAACACAAATATGTAATTGTTGGATATATTTAGATT
Source organism: Triturus cristatus (assembly GCF_964204655.1). Classification (NCBI taxonomy): domain Eukaryota; kingdom Metazoa; phylum Chordata; class Amphibia; order Caudata; family Salamandridae; genus Triturus; species Triturus cristatus. The sequence goes on along the minus strand of NC_140580.1, from coordinate 637,914,431 downwards.
CTGTAACATCTTACCATAAGGTATCACTATTTGGAAAGGGAGTGTATAGTGCCTCTCTTCCGAATACCAATACCTTATGGTATGTGTTAATATTTTGCAGCCAAAATCCAGTCATAAACCATTAACATTTTACTGACACCTCAAAGCAGGTAGTAACCCATTCACAAATGGGACACGCTCCTCAAGAAACCCTTTCCCTTTTGTGAATGGTCAGAAAACATTTTTTAGGGGTGGGCAGTGGTCCATTAGATCACCACCTACTCTTAAAAAATTAGTTTACAAACTTTTTGTTTAAACACATTCCATTTTCCTTTATGGCATAATAGGCTGCATTTAAAAAATATGTTTTACTTAAACCCAATCACAGACATGGTGGTCTGCTGACCCCAGCAGGCCACCACCCCTGTGATGGCAATGCATCATAGTGGGTCGCATTTTGCAACCTGCCTCATTAATATTCAAGAGGTAGGTCGAATTGGGACCAAAATTCTTAGTACATAGGTCAGTTCGCAAAATACCATAGGATTTGCAAAAGGTTGGTGTGGAAGTTGCATCAACTTTTTGTGAATACTCAGTATATCTGGCCGTTAGAGTATCTTTTGTTTGGCTTGAACTATCAACTCTTGAGTTTTTGGACATCCTCATACATGAAGAATTTGGTCTGTAATTATTTGAACCTCATTGTGCTTCTGTTGTTGTGTGCTTTCCATATGATAATTGTATCTTCCATGATCAAATCCCTGAATAATTATGGTCAGAGTGGCAAAGTAGTTTGAATAATCCATTCTTACAAATTATGGAGGTTCTTGGAGTATGCAACTCACAAAAAATGATGGAATGCTACTGTACTAGAAGGAAAAGTCAGCGTGTGTGAAAACAGGGGGGGAGGGGGAAAAAATATTTTCTTTTAAAGACGAGAACCCTCACTCACCTGAGGGTGACATGCTTCATCATTGGGTCCCCTCTTACACACTGCAACCGCAAGGTATACAGTGTGGGCTACAACTCTCAGAGAAGGAAGGAGAGGAGCGTGAGGTGTTTTATGAGGTTGCCAATTTAGGCAGGGGGAGTAAGGGGCAGAGTCTAAATCAAAAAAAGTTGTGAATAGATAAAACTAGCTACAGGGTAACAGAATTTACTTTACTAGTAGTTCCCATCAGCTAGGGTTAAAACGAGGTGATATAGGATTGAAATAATATCCTAGTTCTTAGTGGTCGACATGTTTCTGCCAGGTGACTATTCGTTCGCGGCATTCATCAGGACCTCTCAATAATATCATTCTGCTTCAAAAAATATGAAATAAAAACCATACTCAATAATGAGGTATTTGTAACAACAGAACCAGCTGCAGTCCGATCCAGTGTTTCTAAAAATTAAAACAATTAACAAATTAATTATCAGAACGTCATGGTCTCCCACCACACACCAAGACAAACACCAAACACGTGATATGTGTAACACACGTGGTTAGGAAAAGGACAAACAACTTTGAGGTAAGTATACATAGTAGACTCACCTAGGGGTAATGTTAATTTACCTCTACCTTTCGAGGAATGATGCCTCAGATCTCAATTTACTAAGAAAAGACAAAAGAACGGCTCAAAATGGTTCACCCACGTTGCACATAACAGGACAAATAAAATAAACGTCTAGCGCTTCTGCAATTAATATTGCTTCAGACAAACAAAAGTCTGTAAATTTCATCACTAAGGAGTGTTTCAAAACAGTAATTAGAGGTGATAGCTCCGTAACTCACACATCTCGAGAAACGAGTAACACAGACTCATTCGATACGGGCACCCCGCTATGACAATGTCAAGCGTGTACTAGAAGGTATCAGCAAGGCAATGTAGGGACCTTCAGTGTATCAAGTATACATACATCCCATCTCAGCAGCGCACATGTCCAATGGCGGCCAAACACTCTCCCCGCCTACAATACCTTATGTTGATCTGAGTCCTTGCGTTCAAGACACCAACCGAAGGGGGAGAGACAGCGCGTCTCCAAATGCTTTTAAATCTCCGCAAGTAACTCCATGAGTGCGTCTACCCGGAAGTCAACAATTGACGTCCGGTTCACAAGGAATCATGGGAGATGTAGTTCTAACATGTGGGGAAAGTACAATACGCTGTAAAAAGGCTGGCGAGAAAAGCGTAAACATGCTCCTATATTTCGAGTTCATGTATAAATAGCCACCACATTGACATAAAACGGTATGGCTACAGTGTAATGAGATATACCGATTTGGAAATGTGAGCTCAACAGGGATAAGTAAAGTCGCTCCTGCATGACACAACATAGTCGTGAAGCCAGACAAATGAAAAAGATATAAACATATAGTACAGTGCATAGAGAAAAACCAGCTACACACTCTATTGTAAGATGATGCACAATGCATAATAAAGTGATAATATCTCTGATGCATCTGAAAATCTATGACCAACATGTGTCACAAACAAGAAAATAAATATGCATATATTATTGTGTCTAGCTTCGTGTGGGTACATAACCTTCAGGCAAGGTTATCAGCATAATCCCACCAGAAGTAACAGAGTATGTCATAGTGTCACCCACAATATATGACCATGTCGTTAATCCTATACGTCTGTAGGTACTCAATAAGAGTTGTGAGGGACAAGGCAAAATCAAACAGAACCCCAGGGGATGTCTTCATTCAGACCTGTCAAATGGCTTTTGATGCGAAACACCCAACGTTGTTCACGACGAAATAGGACCTTCTCCAAAGGTCCCATGTTAACATCATAATGGGGTTTATCAATAATGACCCATTGCAGGTCGTTTTCTGTGTGACCCTTTTCAAGGTAATGTCTTGTCATGCGTGTATTTGATTTCTTGCACCGAAAGGTGCTGCGATGTTCAGTAATTCTTTGACGTACTTTACGACAGGTCATTCCAATGTAATTCAGTGAGCAGGGGCACGTGATCATATATATCACCCCGCTGGTATTACAATTGGTGTGGCTATTCAATTTCCAAGGTCTCCCTGGTAAAATATCAATCTCCGTTACATGGCTTGTAAAGGGACAACATGAACAGGAGCCACAAGGAAAATGCCCAGTCACAGGATTAGTGTTCCACAATGTTGGTTGGTTATTGGTATGTATGATGGTCCTTGGTCGTGTATGTACCATCAGGTCCTGTAAATTACTGCTACGTTTCAATGCAAATAGGGGCGAGTCTAATGTGAGCTTCCCTGTGTTGCGTATGTGCCAATTCTTATTGATGGCCCTTTTAACACTCGTAGTTAGATTGCTGAAAGTAGTCACACATACCAATCTATCTGATTTTGGTTTGGTATATGTTTCCAGGAGAGCCCCCCTATCGTTGTTACGAGCTCTTTTCACAGCTCTTTTTATCAGTTGTGTCGGATAATGTCTGGCAGATAACTCCTCTGTCAGTTTCCTGGCATGTTTATGGTACTGGGCCAATTCAGAACAATTTCTCCTAAGTCTGAGAAATTGGCCTACTGGAAGATTGGTTAATAATGCCCTTGGATGGAAACTGTGAAAACTCAACAGGGAATTACGAGCCATCGGTTTCTGGTATAACTCAGTGTGAATCCTCCCATCTTTAGGATACAATCTGAGGTCCAGAAAGGGGATAGAGTAGTTGTTATTCTCGCCAGTAAACCTCAGGTTCGCATCCCGTGTATTCAACCATATAGAGAAGTCCTCAAGGGACCCCTGGTCACCTTCCCAGATGACCAGGATATCGACTATATAGCGCTTCCATAGTTTGAGTTGGCCATGTAAAGGGTTATGTTGAGGATAGATGTGTTGCGTCTCAAAACCATGCATGTAAAGATTGGCCATGCTGGGTGCACAGGTACTCCCCATGGAAGTACCGGTGGTTTGCCAATACAATTGCCCTTCAAAACTGAAAAAGTTTTCTTTAAGTGCTAATACAGAACATTGCATGACAAAGTCATTCGGAGTTTGGTCATCACGTGGATTATTGTCTAGAAGATCCCGTATTGTCTCAAGTGTGGCATCCTGCAGTATATTCGTATACAATGCTTCCACATCGTATGTGGCCATTAATTGACAATTGGGATCGAAGGCAAGGGATTCAAGACACTGCAACACATGTTTAGTGTCCTGTAAATACGAAGGCATTAAGGATACAAATGGTCGAAGAAAGTGATCCACGAATTTCGATAAAGGCTCTAAAAGAGACCCAATACCAGAAACTATGGGCCTCCCAGGTGGAAGTCGCTGGTGTTTGTGTATTTTTGGGAGGACATAGAAGGCTGGTATCCTGGGATTTTTCTGGATCAGGAAATCAGCCTCATTCTTCGTTATCCAACCCGCCTCTTTCCCTTCTTCCACCAATGACTTGATTCTCAGCTGTAACCGTCTGGTGGGGTCTAATGCAATGCGAGTATAGAAAGTAGCATTCTCTAACTGTCTAATGCATTCTTGTCGATATACCTCTGTGTCCAAGATCACCGTTGCTCCCCCCTTATCTGCTGGTTTAATAGTGATAAGGGGATCATTGCCCAAATTAGAGATACATTGTCTCTCTAAATTAGACAGATTGCAAAATGTTTTATGTGTATAACTAAGGCCCAATTCATAGTCTTTCAAAACCGCTTTTTCAAAAGTAAGGACTTCTGATGGAACCTGTTGTGATGTAGGCAAAAACGTGGACTTATTGCGAAGACCTGTATTCGAGCCCTGGTCAAATGTTTCTTTATCTGAGTCACTAAAGAAAAAACACAGACGTATTTTCCGAAAAAATTCGGCCAGTTCTTTGTGGGTCATAAAATCGTCACCAAGTTTGGTAGGTACAAAACCTAAACCTTTGGACAAAACACAAATCTCTAATTGTGTAAGTGTTTTGCTGCTCAGATTAACAATTAGGTTGTTGGCTCGCTCGTGGAGGCTGTCATGCTCCTCGTGATCCTCTGTTCCAATGCAGGGTCCCAATTGACTCTGGGAGTCTCCAGTGTCTGACCTCTGTTCCCACTCCTGCTTCTTGGAGTATACCAGAGTAGGAAATGTGGTTTTATGAATGAAATCATAAGATTTTTCTCCATCTCATAACATGACTCAAGAATGCAATTTACCAACTAACTTGAGTCTTATTTTTGAAAAAACTCTCATTTAAACAGTACGGTTCAATTTTTCACTGGGCCAATCTCATGACATGTAGATATTTCACTTTGTTAAAGCTATGCCTGTTAGCCCTATTTGTGCATTATGGTGTAAAGTCCTTATGCCTCCATCAGTGTTACAAGTGCACTACCTTACCCCATTGAAAAAGTCCATAATGCCATGTGTAGGGCTTCAACCATCCCTTACGCTTGCATATGTATCTCTTCTGAAAGATAGTTAATTGATGGAGTTTTTTGCTAATCGTTTTGCATTGTGGTCCTATGAAACACTGACTCTTTTCGCATCATTTGCACTAGTTGGTCCAGACCATCATGCATCTATAATTCCCCACATGCTTGTGAAAGGGTCACACTTTGGTAATAAGCCATTTATGTTTGTGTTAATATCCAGGGTCGCATATTTGCTGCTATCCTTCTACCAGATGAGTGTTCACGCAAACGTTTTGAAAAATGCCTATGATGTTGTGTTACAGGGCATAAAACATATCACAAAGTGTTATAGAGAGCTAAGTATGTAATCGGTGCCGCTGGAAGCCCTAGAACCCAGACAAATCTAATTACCACTTTTAAAAGAGAGGTTTCCATTTCCAAGGAAATCTTTAGGAAACCTGAAACTGGATCAATATTGAAACTCAGACATTGCCTGCTCAATCATCCTTGTCACTTGGTGTCCAGTCAGCTCAATTTCCAGCTCTCTAATCCTCCATGGATTTTGTGATCCTAACAAGGGTCACTCCTCAGAGGTCGTTCTAAGGTCATGGAGCCCGAATGCCCACCTCTGATCAAACCTTCCTTTTCAGCCATCAGATTTATGATTTGGATAGTTGTTTAACCGGGGGTTAACTACATACTTATTACTGCATTTAAACATGTTGCTATCTGGCATGCTTCTGTTATTCCAAAGTCCAACTTTAAAGTGTCTCTTCAAACAGATGATTAACTTTGATTTAAATGACATGTTTAATGTCACTTGGCGCAAGCTCTGAGTGATCGAGTGTATGTGTAATGGTAGGGAGATTGTGGCTGGAGAATTTGCAAATGAGCTCGTTTGCCCACAATTTCCTTTTTTAAGAGATGAACTCCTAACCCCATGTAAGTAAGTCTAGAATGAGCGAAATGAAAAATGTTACCTGATGTATCAGAAGTTACGGTCGTTTTTTGGTTTTTACACGTGTAAAAGTAGTAAAATGATCATAAAGCATGGGCTGCTCTAAAAACAAAAACAAAAAACGGAAAGATGGAATGAAACACGTAATTTGGTCTCTTCTTTGGCAAATTTTGTATTTTATGGAGATTTTTACATGATATATTCGAAAATGTTAGCATTATAATGGAAATTTTTTATTAATTTTATAATAACAGTGAATTACATTATGTATACGTGAGAGGGTGTATGTTTCTGTACGTGTATTTTTACTACAGGGAACTACTGTACAAACGTAACAATGTAACAATCTGACAATGTAGGTATGGCTCTCTGAAATGGATGAAAAATGACATGATCACGCTACTTAAAAAATATATGCATATATAGTATGAAATATCTAGGGTCTGAATAAATAATATGTTTGTCCGTTGTTCTCTATTTATGTTTAGAGCATATTTGGAAATGAATGGCTATGTCACATGCCCTCACCAGGTGCATCCATTTAGCCCCAGTACCAAATGGTTTAGAAAGTGCTATTTTGCTCCAAGTTTGCAATGGTCAGTGCTCCATTTCAACAGAAAAAATAATGTTTTAGTTTAATTAACATTGGTTTTTGCTGTATTGTATTATATGTATTGCGGCATTTACATAGCACTTTTACTACCCATATCCGTGGCAAAAAAAAAAACACTGGACATGCAAAATAAATAGAGCAAAAAATGCATGTACACACAGTGAATCTCAAGAGAGCTAATTTCATAATGATTGTTCTTAGACTTGTCAGCCTTAGGGTTGTCTTACTCTCAAACTTTTTGCCTTACTCCACCTGTTTCCGCTGAATGCAATATTGCTAGTCACAAGACTCTGCACTTTTCTACCCCCAAACAGGCTGGGGCAGGGAGGAAGGAAATTTCACACACCTCTGTAGGGGAGTACTCTATATACTTCTTGTACGTCAAAGTGGGCACCAGGTATAAATAATGGGCCCTCGAACACAGCTCCTCAGCACACTTCTGAACCTGTCGCAGAGTCAGAAGAAGGACTTTGGGGCTGCTGTACTGCTAGAAGAACTGCCCTGCTGTCCTGCAACTCTGCTGACCTGCTGCCTGAGTGAGAAGGACTGGACCTGCATCTTGAACCCAGAATCACCAGACTGTTTCCAAGGACTGGAAGGCTGGCCTCCTGATCAGAGCCACAGGGACAGAATAGCCTCTAACCATCTTGCCCCACTGCCCCTGGACTCTGTCTGCAATGAATCATTGTTTTCAGACCCCAAGTGGTGCCCTTTCAGTCCTTGACACTTGGAAGTGGGGCTGGAGGTGCTCTGCCAGCCCAGCTTTGGTCTCAACCAGAACTAACACAGAGCGACGCAAACCCAATGCAGCTGTTTGCACCCCTCATTGGAACTGGCACAGCCCCGATGCAAGCCGTTCTCATAACAGATAAATCCTTTTTTCCTGTGTCTTGCATACACGTGTTTGGCAAAAAAAATGTTTTAAATGTATTCTCTTTTTGTTGTTAACATTTTCAACACCATTTTAACATTATGCTACCTGTGAGTGTGAGCGACAGAGTGAAGCTCCATGCCACATGGCAAGAAACTACGGTCTCCGTGTCCATGTGCAGAGATGGGACATTGAGAATTCATGCTGGGCGGCCGCTTTAGATCTCAGACATTTCCCGTTCATAGTGGGCGAAATGAAGCTGCAACCAGGCCCGGAACGTGTGCTAGGTTATAGATTTTTGTCAGTGCACCAGGAGATTTTCTACAGTACTGAGTTCTCACAAGCTGTGATCTTCTTACTATAAAAACCCCTCTCAAACAGGAGGTGGTTGCTGACACAGACGGAACACCACTATTCTGTACCAGCTTTGGAGAACCAGAAGGCTTGTGAAAAGAGGCATTATTTGGAGGTGGATGAGCAAGGTTCTGATATGGTAACCTCGTCCAGAGCTGACTTTCAGAGTCTCATTCAGGAAGCAATGTCATCTGCTTAAGGTGACGCTACAGTAAAAAACACAAGCAGTGGGTACTAACGATGATGACCCGAACTCTGGCCCAAAAGGGAAATATTCACAGGGCGCACATCTCCAGCATAGGCTCATCCATATAAAAGTAGTCTTGAGTTAGAACCTTCACTACTTCTTGAGGAAAGTTTTTTCCTAATATGAGGATTGTAATCCAGACCAGATGCCCTTCCATGATGTCTTAAAATAAGCCAACAGTACCGCGTTTCCTTAATAAGCCATATTCTTTAGAGAGTTTGAACTGGATTTCCCCCAAAATCCAAAAGTCAATTCTATATTCTCTAACATGGCATCCTCGTCATGATGGCTTCTGAAGAAGCACTGCTAACAGATCCTTTGGAAAAAAATCTGTGAGTTCCTTAAAAAAGGGTTTATGCTGCTGGAAATGTCGCCATTACAATGAGTGCTTATGCAGCATATGCCTCACAAACCATTTAAAAAGATTTACAAAAACTCTTTGAGTGTTAGGAGGCCAAAGAGGACCCTAAGGTAATCCTGGCCAATACGAAATAATTGGCGAAATTCCTACTGAATATGACTTTTGATAACTTGTGGGCTGCATCAATGGCAGCAAGGAGATGTCTATGGCTCAAACTTTGGGCATTAGAAGCGGCCCGAAGAGCACTGATTCAGAAGCGTCTCTTCTCAGGTCAAAAATTGTATGGAGAAGAACTCAATGATCTTGTAAAGAAATCTGCAGAAAAGAAGACAATTTTGCAACCATTTAAACCATTTTTGTACGAAAATCCTTTTTCACCGGCAGCCCAGAACACGTGTCCTTTTAAATGCCGGGAGTAAGGTCGGGGGGGCACACGAGGGAATAAAACCTGACCACAAGTGTCACAAACCTAAGGACAAAAATACTGACAATATTTAGTGGGAGCAAGGCTTTGCAAATTCTATAACGGCTGGAGAACTCACATAACTCACAAATGGGTTCTTTCAATTATAAAGGAGAGACATTCTATACAGCTGGAAAATCAACTGAAATAAATATACAGAGAAACACCAATACCAAAGAATGTGGTAAAAAAGGAATCCCTTTTCAAGGGAGTGGAAGATCTCTCAATTAAGGGGGCAATAACAGAGCTACAGGTGCCAGAAGGAGGCCAAGGTTTCTACTCTATTCTGTTTCTAGTTCCAAAACAGGATGGGACATTCAGACCAGATGATGATAGATCTCCAGGACACATACTTTCACGTACAAATCCACTCAGCAAGTCAACGTTTCCTGCAATTTGAGTGGCAGGCACCCATTACCAGTTTGTCACTGTACCTTTTGGCATAACAACATCACAGAGGGTGTTCACAAAGGTAATGGCTGCTGTTGTGGCTCTTCTAGGTTTGCAAGGTATTCAAATTTTACCTTATTTGGTCAACTGGGGAATTGTCTCCACAGGCACACCTCGATCTGAAAAAAGTGGTCAGTTTTCTTACAGACATGGAGTACAAGTCTAACTAGGATTTACCGCAACAGAGACTTTCATTGGAGCTCTGTTTACATCATGAAAACAGAGTATTGATGCTGAACTCCAGAACCAAGGTGTTACAGACTACTGTGAAAAATCTTCGATGCTGTCAGAAAGCCTCAGTGAGGACATTTTTGAATGTCCAATGTCTAATGGCAGCTACAACAGGGGTAATTCCATGGGCTCCCCTACATCTGAAGCCTTTGCTCAATCACCTGTTGTGTCATTGGTCTTCAATATCTCAAATGTAAGAGAACAAGATGCTGATCACACAGTCTTTAGCACAGGATTTAGCTTGGTGGTTTGATGCAGAGAATTTACAGAAAGGCATATCCCTGTGACCCACCCATTCCATTTGTAGTTACCACGGATGCCAGTCAGTGTCGCTGGTGAGTAACTATGAGAGTTGGAAGTGAAGGGTCAGTGGTCAGCAGAGGAATAGCTTCAGTCTTCCAATTTCAGGGTGCTAGCAGCCATAGAAAAAGCTCTTCTGCATTTCTAACCTGATATTCACAACCAAAGCTGTGATAGTGAGATCAGACAATCTGGTTGCATACAGCTATATAAACCGTCGAGTGGGAAACAAAAGTCTCTAACAGTGTTAGTGAGCAGGATTTGTCATTGGGTGGAATCTCACCTACTGTCTCTCATAACGATGTATATTTCTGGGGAAAAGAATTTTCAGGTCAACTTGTTGAGTTGAAACATACCCTCCTCAGTGAATTTCAGGTTGAGTCGAGCTGTATTTGTTCAGATTATGGAAAGTTCAGTCATCCGTTGCTGGATCTTATTTTGTCTCAAACAAATGTTCTACTTCCGTACAATTGTTCAGGCACCCGGGATACTCAAGGCTTGAAGGTGAATGCCTTGTCCTTCTCCCGACCACAGAGTCTGCTATGTGCTTTTCCACCCATTCCCCTACAACACAAGATACTGAGAAAGATATGGGAAGAGGAGATATTGATCATCTTACTTGTTACTTTCTGGCGAAGAGGACATGGTTCCCTCTCCTTTATAAGATTTCCATTAAAAAAAACATGTTTCCTCATCATCCTTCTCCAATTCTGCATCCACATCTGCCTCTCGAAACTCTACGAGTTCTCATCCTCTCATCTTGGAAGTTGAGAGGAGGGGTTTGCAAGCATTAGGATGTTCTAGGGAAGTAGCCTGTTCCATTCATCAGTCACCAAAACATTGAGGTCATTTTCTAAAGTGGTGCAGTGACAAAGGATTGACAGCAGAGACAATGATACTTATAAAATGTTGGAGTTTCTGCAAGAAGGCTTTCAAAGGGGTTTATTTCCTTCAACATTGTCTTTTCAATGGGCAGCAATAAAAGGGTCAATGTGTAACTCTTCCTTAGCCTTGTCACACATTGTTCACCTAGTTTAGAGGTTACTGAGAGGTTAACAGATTAAAGAAGCCTGTTCTTTCACCAGTTATTTTATCATGGGATTTACTTACAGTTTTTCATAGTCTTAAAAAAAAATGTTTGAACCATTAGAATCTACAAGACCTCAACGGTTTACAATAAAAGTGGTGCTTTTAGTTGCAATTACGTCCGCAAGACAGATAGGTGAATTAGGACCCTTGCTAGCATCCTATCCATATTTAAGATTTTTTCCAGACAGGGTGATGCTTAAGTTAGACCAAAAGGTCCATCCTAAGGTACACTGTCAGTTCCACACACATCAGGAGTTCATCTTCCAGCTTTCTTTCAAGACAACTCCTTATGCCGATTGGAGTTAGATGTTAAACAAGTGTACATTATTTACTTGTAAAGCACAAAGGACATACAAAAAAACTATTCTTTGTTTGTTACTTTTGAGCCTGCTACAAAAGGAAGGCAACTCTCCACAGTTGCCATTAGTAGGTGGGTTCGACAGGCAATCGTAAAGGCACATACTTGTATGGGTTGAGAAGCGCCCGGTTCAAGTCAGGAAAGGTCAAAAAGGAGTATATCTACCACTTGGGTGGAAATAAATAAAGTACCACTGGTGGAAATCTGTGGAGATGCCACTTGGTCTTCAGAAAACACTTTAGTAAAGCACAACAAACTTGATTTAAGTGATCCAAACAATTTTGGTTTGAGAGTATTTAAATCTGCTATGGAGTAATAGCATGGGTGTGTTCATTAACAAATTAAAAATGGATTGTACTATTTTGTCCTCTTTGGTAATTTTCAGTACACATTGAGGAATTCATTTTGGGCTTGTGTATATCCTCATATGGTGTGGACTGGGACAGAGACGGATTGTGGGGTAAGGAGTACATTGCTTACCGGTAATCTTCCCTACCCAAAACCTTAGTCCTCTCCTTCCCAGTCCAGGTTCACTCCCTGCCCCAACTATAGTTTCTATTCCTCGATGCTTGCTATGAAGCATTTTAAGGTCCCGCCTGGCGATAGCAGCACATGCGCTGCCCTCGCCATGAGAGTGCCTTTTGTAATCAATTCTCTCAAACGCTTGCATGCACGCGTCTGCATGGACAAAGATGGCTGCTCTTGCCATTTGTCTAAAGCAAACAGCATGCGCGTGTCCGTAGGGACTGTGGACAGTCCGACACCATTTATCATTTTGGTGTCATTGCAACGGAAATGACGCTTCCTGTACGCAGCTTGCCAGAGTTTGATGAGTTTAGCGTGGCCTTCGCGCGATCGCTTTCACTTTCGCGATCGCTTTTACTTTCATGGCCACTTGGTTTATTTCACATCAGCCCCTCTTCCCGCTGGCTGCCTCCTCATCAGCTCACTTTCCTCCGTCTTTCGCAGCCTCCTTCCCTATCTGTCTCTTTCCATCCAGCTGCTGACGGGCAAGGGCCCCTCCTACCCTCCACGTAGGCCCCTTCCCTCCTCAACCACACCCGCTCTCCCCTCCATGGCCCCTCCCTCCCGGTAGTCACTCAGTGCAGTGTCACCATTCCTCATAGCCTGCCCCTAAGTGTTACCCTGAACCCTGGGCCTCCAGCTCCCTCTGACTCCACCGTCCCTTCTGCCCAGGAGCCACCTCCCATCTACCCCGGGTCACCATGGCCTCACCCCCGTCCTTGCTCCTGGCTCTTGCCTGCCTCGCTCAGGCCTGGAGAGGTAAGCAGAAGTGGGGTGCAGCATGGCACGGGCTGCTGGGCTGAGCAGTGTCTCTGGGGTGCAGCGGGGACGGGGGCTCTGAGCTGAGCCAGGACAGGCCTCGGACATTCCCGCAACCAGTACTGAGAATCCCCTCTGACACCCACACCTCAGCCCGCAATAGTGTGCCTGCAGGGCCATGGTGGGAGGGCACAGTGGTGTGCCGGTCACTGCTGGGGGAGTGCGCTTTGGATGTGTTTTACACAAAGGTGGCATTCTGGGTTTTTAAACACTTACGTTGCACTAGCTGATAGTATAAAGTATACCTAATTTTAAATCTCAGAATGTATTGTTTTTACGCCATATTGACTTAATGTTAACAGCCGCATTATTGATATTTCTTTCTACCGTACTATTAGTGTTGACATTATCTGTATATTCAGTGTAAGGTGCCTTTGCAATAATTCTACAATTGGATGTGAAATCTAAGAAATAACTGCTTTACTCTGATGAAGAAATCACAACGTTTTTGTGCGTCCAAATGTGATTTCTGATGGTCCAAATTAAAGTATCCGATCTCTATGGAGTTAGTAGTCCCTCAGGCCAACACATGGCTGCGTTAAAACCTTTCACTGTCATGGAATAAATGAGATACCGCGTATGAGTCACTTCCTTACATGGGCGCAGTTATACCTACACTCGACATGACTACTCATGAGGCACGCCGTCTTGATGGGTGCATCAGTGTACATACTATAATTAAAATAAAAATATAAATATTGTTCAAAGTATGAGATGGGAATTACCTGTATTGATCAGTTATCTGATGAGGAACTGTCATCTTATAAAACTTAATAACGTGAAGAACGGTCTCATTCAGTTATTTTTTTCCTTTAAAAAAGTTTCTTAGTTTTTTCTCTCAGCTGACCCATGTCTCGTAGCTCATCACACATTTATTGGACATACAAAGAAAGCATAAAGGTAGATTCATACAAAAGAAGATGGGCAGCAGTTTATGAAGAGTTGATGGGTACATAAACAAGCATTGGCATAGCCAATAGGTCTCGCTTTTGGGACCTTATAAGTATCTTGGCAGGGACACTCAACATCCTGTGATTCTGAGCAAATCACTAATCTCCCTGTACCTCACAAAAAATGAATGTGTCCTTCTGTAACGCACCTGGTGCTCATGTAAAACGTTCTGATACCAACGGGTTGAGTTTGCGCTATATAAAACTAAAAAAACAAGCATTAAAAATGCAATAGGTCTTGCCTTTGATTAAGTTAAGGCCACTTGCTTTGCTATACAATACCATTAGCAAAGCAAATAGCTTTAAAATAATCAAAGGTGAGACCTATTGCATTTTCAATGCTTGTTCATAAGAGGACACGCCTTTTGTGAGGAGGGGCTGGTTCATACTTAAAATAGAAAGAGGACTTTGACAACTGTGTCTGAGAGGAGCCCTCCTCACATGTTATGGACTTGGACGGGTGGACTAAAGTTCAGGTAATGAAGACTAATGTATTTAGTAATTTCTTCAAGTTTGTAATGACTAGTTGTGCTAAAATATTGTGCCAAAATGAAACTCCTTCAAACATTTACATGGCCATGTACATCCAGTCCAGATCAAAAACAAAGACCCTCTCTTGTGCAATACTGCCGTAGAGTTTGCTTCAGGATACATCTGGTAAGGAGGGTGTCTTTGTAGGGGAGTAAGACTGCCTCACTTCAGGAGCAGCCAAGAACTAAAACTTGTGTCAGTGCGGCTTAATACATTTCCTTATGTAGCACACTTCCAAATAAATTGCCTGTAGTTACTCCCACCGTTTTGACAGCAAGAGGTTAGAACCATAGAGACATTAAGTGCTTTTTCCGGGATAATACAATTTCATAAAGTGTGGAAGTGGGGACTGCAACCTAGGCACTCTAATTTCAAACTACGTAAGCTTACTCCTCGAACTATATCCCGTTGCAAGTAATTCAAAGTAAATCTCTTAAATAATCACAAATGCCATTCAACATCTTTTACATTCGATATGCCAGTTAAAAACGTTTTGGAAACCCACAAAATGTTAGCTGAAAATGGTCTATCTGCCCATTTCCATTGGTAACAATCGATTTCCTGAAAACAGCAAGTTCCAGAAAGGTGACTTTTCAATACTTCTCCAAAAACATCTCCATATGTTGCAGTAAAAGGTAACCTTGCACTGACCCAGATGTGAAACGCAGTTCTCCAGTATTCTCAACTGATGCTAAAAACCAAAGAAAAACTGTAGAATTCTGTAAAGAATTGACTTTTTCAGCAGGTTCACCCCCACATTTTTTGCTTTTTGGCCTCCCATGTTTTTGTTGGTTTTAGGACTCTGGCCCCTTTACTACTGCTATTCTGTGCTAATGTGCATATGCTCTCCATGTGGATTGGTGTTTCCATGTTTGGCTTCTTTGATTTACTACTAAGTCTATAGTACAGAGCACTGTGTGTGCCCAGGGCCTGTAAATCAAATGCTGCTAGTGGCCTGCAGCACTGATTGTGCCACCCACACAAGTAGCTTTTCAAAGGTGTCTCAGACCTGCCACTGCAGTGTCTGCGTATAGTTTTTAGCTGCCATGTCTACCTGCCAGGCTCTTCTCTTCCCTTCTCTCACATCTAGGTCACCCCTAAGGAAGGTGCAAGGTAGCCCCATGGGCAGGGTGTAGTGTATTTAAAAGATAGGACATGTAGTAGTGTATGTTTGCATGTCAGTATAGTGAAATACTGTATATTGTGTTTTCACTGTTAAAAGGCTATCTCTCCCATAGGGTAACATGGGAGCTGCTTGGTAACACTTTACAAATGCAGCTTGCCAGTGGGAGCTGCTAGAAAAATTGAGTTTAGAATGCCTGAACTCAGGATTTAAAAAAACATCTTTTAGTAAAGATGATTTTTATATTATGTGTTTCAAAATGCCACTTTTAGAAAGTGGCCACTTTCTTGCTTAACCATCCTGTGTGCCTCTGTCTTTTGCCTATTCTCTGTCTGAGGTTAGAATGACAGGAGCAGAGAATTTGTATTCACACCAGACAGACACACTGGTGGGTTGCGGTGTGTCCTGTCTTTCTTGGATGACTTATAGCCAGGTTGAATAGACCTGGATGTGTTTAGAGTAGTAGGATGATTTGTTGCTTGCACCTGAATGGACTGTGGTTGTCGCTCACAAAGCTGTCTCCACCTCCTGTGGTGAACCTGGCCTGAGCCAGGCTGAACTGGTTTATGTGTGCCAGGAGAACTTTGTTTGTTTTAACACCGCAGAACTTCAAAGGAAAATTTGGTATAACTATTGGGGCTCTGACTCCAGAACTTTAGATTGCTGCTGGACTAAGGAACCTGCCAGGAAGAAGAGCTGGAAGAGCTGCCAGGAGGAGTACTGCCCTTTTGCTGTTGTTGCTTTGGTGGGTTGGCCTGCAGTTGCTGCTTCTGTCTTGGAAATTCGTTGTAAAGGCATGTGTGGTAAAGACGTGGTTGTGGTAAAGACCGCGTTGTTACGGCATGCGAAATAATCGCATACGTGGTTGGGTCATACAACCAAGAACAGAGAGTGACACTGGGAAACACAGGAATAGAGTGAAAATGAAAAAGAGATGCATGAGCTTGCAATTAGAGAGAACAGAAGAGTAACAAGAGAGTGAATGAGAAAGAGAGAGAGATTGAGAGCTAGCACACTGGAATAGTAGCAAACGCAAGCAGTGAGACGGCAACGACAGTGAGAGCAGTGGAGTGACAATGACTGACAATCCCAGAGAAAACCATGGAGGGACAATACGAGAGAGAGAGATCAGTGGAGTGTCAAAGGGAGTGACAGCAGTGGAGTGACTATTCTAGAGAGTGATAGAGATCAGTGAACTGACAAAGAGATAGTGACAACAGTGGAGTGACAATACAAGAACATGAGATCAGGGCCTAAGAGGGTGACAATGAGAGAAACAATGAGACAAATAGCAGTGGAGTGACAATGAGAGTGCAGTCAAGTGACATTAATGGAGAGCAATGCAGGCGTAAGAAGAAAGTGTAGATTTAGAGACAACAAGAGTCAGCAGATGAGTGAAAATCAACCGAAAGAACAGTGGGGATTGATGAGAGAAAAAAGAGACAGCAAATGCAGTTCATTAACAATGAAGAATAGAGCAGAGTAGTGCATTTTAGTGGAGAGGTCATACCACTTAATTTCTATTTCAATGCTCAGGTGATACATGCCTCCATTTGATTCCACGTAGGGTGAGGCAGCATTTTCTGCTGCATTTATATACTGTGCTGTGACTGCCAGAAAAGTGTTTCACTGATCAATGACAGAGGTCTGTATTTGCCCTTCAGATCCAAGGCTATATTTAAAAATATCCACTGCATCTTAAAGACAACTGTTAAAGGCAAACGGTACATCATTCTGGTGTGAAAATGAGCCGTCTGTGTGTTTGTGATATGATTGCTATTGCATGGATAACCCTTTTTACTCAAACTATACTCTGTATTTATTGAATCCAGGGTCAAATCGGTTGATTTACTGAATATCAAAATATATACGTGGCAGCGAAATTGTATGCATTTACAGAATATTCAATCAAGCTATATTTTTACTCGAATCTTGCTGATCCATTTACTAAATATTCAAAATGGGTTTTTTGGGTTTCCATATTGAGTTGGATTAGTTCAACCAGGTATTTTGGAAATAAGGTATCACATCATGTTGCTCTAGATGACATTTAATGTGTATGTTGGAGGACCGTATATGCACTATCTGCATCTAGGTCCAGATTTTCTCAGATTTTTCATCAGGGTTGCGTCACATTTATGGCACAGCCTTGACACAAAAAAACATTTTTTTAACTTATTAAGCAAAGTTGATTTTAGTGACTTTGCATGGTTTAGTAAATCTTAAGTAACACAACGCAGTGCACAGTGCTACCTTGCGCTGGGTAGGCATTACATGGATAGAGCATGGGCATTCCTGTGCATCCACCCATGTATTTTGATGGAAATCTAGATTTACAAAGACTTGTAGACCTGGGCTTGCACCAAAATGTTGAGCCTATCTGCCAAAGGGATAAGGGGGGAGGAAAATATGTTTTCTTCTCGTTGCTTCCTCATTTTACGAGTGATGTATTCTGCATCACGCTTAGAAAGAGGAAATTACCTCTTAGAATTGTTTTTGTGCTGGATGACATCACTTCCTGCACACATTCAGCCCTGCCTGTGCCTGGAATGAAGGCACGAATTTGGCATTACGCATGGGTGCCTACATTGGTTATAGGCAGCACACAGTGTGCCCAGCTAGGAGGGAGCAGAAATGCTCCTTATCTTAGTAGATATGGAGCATTGCTGCTCTCTCCCTTTCATGTAACACAGCACAGCAAGAGGCCTTGCTGCATTGCATCGAGTGAAATATTAGTAAATCTGCTCCTTGATGTTTTTATATCATAGCCAATCCATGATGATTTTGAAACCACTGGATGAGTTTATTTGAGTTTAAGGAAATGCCTCTTTTTGCATGTTAACCCTCACATTTTTAGACTGATACTGTTGGTTTTTCGACTCTGAGAGTGCACTGAAGCCTGCTAACCAGACATCACTGCCAGTGTTCTAACCCCTTGGAAAGTGCATGTCAAATTGCATACCCCCAATTGGCAGAGACTGACTTACTTATAGGTCCCTAGTATATTTTACCCAGGGCATGTAAGGCAGAGTGTCCACCCAGGGCTGCAGCACTGATTTTGCCATCTCCCAGCCTGCCACTGCAGACTAGAAGGGCAGTGGAAACACTGCTGTTCGACTTTTGCTATTCAAACCAATGGCAAAGCCCCCACTTCCCTTAACAATATATGTCAGTCTCTGCTAAGGAAGGCCTATCAAGCCCAAAGGCAGAGAGATGCATATTATTGAGTAGAGCATGTATTTTATGTATATGTCCTGATAGCAACACTTCCCAAATTGTCCTTTTGCAGTGGGAGAGTTAGTTGCCCCATTGGCTAACACAGGGCTATCGACTGACCGTTCAGCCCAGAAAACTTCTGAATGGGACTAGTTAGATGGGCACTGTAAGGTATCACAATAATTGTGGCATTAAACCTGACTTGATGCCCAAGTTGAATTTAATGTCACTATTAAAGAGATGTAACTTTAAAAAAGTTGCCACTCTGTGACACAGTTTGTCCAGTGGCCTCATACGGTCACTGGCTACCATACAGCTTTCCTCCCTCCAGGGGAGAATTGTTAAGGACTCCCATGTTTAGGAACAATAGTAGCTTCTACAGGATAAGATGTTACCTCCCCTTCGCAGGATGCCACTCAGGGTGTTGGCTCCAAGGGTGAGCTTCAAAGGCAAAGCCGCCTTTGGTGGGCAAATGACAATCACACTCTTGACAGGCTGCCCTGTATTCAGGTAGACAGGCTGGCAGCAGGAAAGGAGAGCAGAAACCTGTGCCCACGTCAATTTTCCCATAGGCATGTAGGCCACAGGTAGCCAAAAATCTAGGGTGGACTAGCAAGCTTCTAACATCCGAGGAAGGGTTCAAACATCTTGAGAGTGGGCAGAATAGTCCACTCTAGGACTGCTAGATTCCACATATAGCCGGAAAGTCATCACCAAGAGGGAGGGTGTTAAATGGTAGCGGCAGTTTCAGTCGATAACCTTTCAAGTATTGCCCGGCGGTAATCGCCTCTTATACCATTCGATGATTAACCAACAAAAGAGGCAGGCGCCGGAGACTGGAAGGCAGGAAACAAAGTTTTATTCCGTCGGAGCAGAACACGTCAGATCGGACAGCAAGGTATCGTCTCGAGGTGCTCTAACCACATCTCTGAGGCCTGGCCTCTTATACACAGGTTTATTGCTTTATTGCAGGTTTATCATACATGGCACATTCTTGAGATCGCTTTGATACATGAAAGGACATCCTCGGAACCCCCGGCTCAGGTCCGCTCCCACACATAGTTACAGTAGAAGTCCCCACCCCACCCGCGGTAGGAGATGGCTCTCACACAGCTGGACATTCCGCCAATTCCCGGGGGTGTGTTCAACCGGTCGGGTCTCAGGGGGTGGGAGCCTCGATCAACTGTAATCCCTTTGAAGTGAGATGTTTCCTTTACAGTAGGGGCAATAAACTGCATCCGCAGGGCTAGGTGATGGCCTGGGATCGGCCCGGACAATCGGGCGCAGAGGAAGGGGGTTATCAAAAGGATGTATGACCATGTATGGGATGAAAGGAGGTGTTGGTCAGGCGCGGGATGTGGTTCCATGGCAGGGTCGCGCAGAAGGAGAGGGTTTATGGCCTATGCATGAGAGAGCGGGGGTGGTCAGCGCACGGGGGGATGTTCGCGGCGCCAGAGGGACGCGCTGGCGATCGGCAATGAGCAGGGAGAGGGGCCATGGTGCCTAAAATGGCCGCCGTGTGTTTCTGCGTGCGGCGCTGGAGAGAGACAAGATGGCGCAGATAATGTTCAGTTACGATCTAAATTTCCACAGTCCTCCCTTTTAACATATCTCGCCAGCTTGTTTAGTTCGGATCTATCCCCATAATACCACGTACTTCTACCTCGTACAGAGCTTTCATATGTTCTGCTTCAAAGTTCAGAGTCTTAAGGCAGACAGGAATAATCTGACACAATTGTACATAATTACATGTAGTTGATGCGATAAGCGAGGAGGTAGCGCATACAAAATTACATCAACTGCGTCATATGTCAGACCCGGGGATAGGAGGAGGGAAGCTCGCTTGAACACAGACATGATACCGTAAAAATGTTCTGGCAAAACAAGGAATATTACGTACATTACTTAAGGCCTAGACTTCGTGTGGATCAAACTAGACAGCATAGTCATGTGCATGGCTGATGTTATACAATTGTCATTATACAAAGTTTATTTTTCTTAACGATCAGTGTACAGTTGGGAGTGACCGATGTAATATCTTGAAAACTCGATTGGAAGATAGTCAATACGAAAGTGGTTGGGAGAGGAATTCAACTCAACATGAGTTACAGTCAGAAAAAGGGGGGGGGGCAATGTCCAAAAGGGAGTTCTTCTTTCCAGTGTCCTATTACAGCGAGCCATCACTGGTAAGCTCTCATTGTTCTTCTTCTTTCGTTGGCACTGTTGAGCACCGGCGGTGGAGCTAAGGTCCAGCTCAAATCCAGGTTTTCGCGTTGCAGGGTGTGACCATTCTTTGCTCTCGGATCACAGTCCTGTTTTGTCCCATTCCCTAACTGATCTTATCATAGGTACCTTGAGATGGGGTACCCGCATTTCGTTCTTCTTCTGTCAAGTCAAGTTCAAGATCTCATACGAAAAAGGGGGGAATAGGGGCATGCTTTGGGAGGCCGAGGGAAGAGGGGGTGGATTGGGATCGGATCAAAAAGCGGACCAAGGAGAGCAGAATCTTTTATCACTGAGCCCATCAATCGGGCTGGACGGGCTGGGACTTCAGGCACGAGCTGATCAGTGAGCAGGGGGCTTCGGGATAGCCCTTCTTTCTATCGCTTTCCATGCTGAGAATGGTGCCTCATCCCGCATCTTTCTGCTCCGTGGCTCCCCCTTGGGCGAGGCCGTAGATGTTCCATGATCCGCAGCCAGGCTGTGCGTCACGTCCGACCCCTCTCCTCCGATGACCGCATGTTATCTTTGAATAAGTACAAGAAACAGAATCTTAGAAAACTGGTAGGGAAGACGTTTACACACTTCATTCTCTCTCCCAACCCCAAGTAGTCGGGGAAACGTTTATCGGTCACTCCATGGTGGATGTCTATTAACTCTTATGTCGGTGTATGCTACTAACTCATTAATCATTGCTGTGGTGCAGATTTGCGAGGGTTCCTGCAAATTTCCATCATCAGGTCTGCTAGGTGTTGATTCCTGTACCTTGTAAACGTGGCAAGAAGTCTGACATCTATCAACTTCCTGGTCTTATCAAAATTCGAACCGACTTCTCCGGTAGAGACTCGTCTTTCTAACACAAGCCCTGTTGATTCATATTTGTTTCAGGGACTGCTAAGTTTATGAAAAAGTGCGAGGTGCTACTGTCATGCGCTCACAAATATCTGTTTCGGGGAGGAACACAAGCTAAACATTTTTCTTGCTGGAGACAATAGTTAACCTTTATCAGTTTTAGGCGATGTATCTTTAAAAACAAGGTCATCAGCTGTATTGCTTAAAATATCCAGGGACGGCTAGTACAGAACTGGGACTATTCTGGAAGGACGGGGTGCTTAGACGCTCTATTTCTGTGCAATGGGCGGGGTGATTCTGAGCGATGGAGGTGGAGTCGTTAGAGTCCTAAAACAACAAAAACCACTGACATATAGTTCCCGTTATAAGGGTCAGATTGAGAGACATCAGTCGTCTTACCTGTCCTTTCTTTCTCAGCCAATTAAGTTCCATTATTTTACAGAAAGGAGAGGTAGTAGTGTGGCAAAATACGGTCGTTTTGCTTCTGTCAATTTGTTCGAACACTGTCGTGTTTAGGCCAATTATACATATACTGAGGACGTACAGCGCCGTCATCTATTCAAAAAGAGGGCAAGGGAGCCTTCAGCGAGGGGGGAGAGAGAGAGAGAGAGAGAGAGAGAGACAGAGAGAGAGAGAGAGAGAGAGAGAGAGAGAGAGAGAGAGAGAGAGAGAGACGTGCGCATCAAGTAGGCTATTTGGTACACGTTCGACATAAAACGAGAGAGAGAGAGAGAGAGAGAGACAAACGTGTACGATAATAGGCTACTTGGTGTACACACACATAGAGCAACACGGGTCAGTTTTACGTACAAAAACACAAGCTGGGGGAAAACAAATTCAACGTTCACGTACACACAAATACCGGATAGGGTGTAACAGTACATACATCAAGTACAGAAACCTAAGACGAAGACACAGAGCTATTTTGGGTAAGGGGTCCTTTCCTTTCCTGTCCTTTTTCTATGCGTGCTGCGTATTTTCAGTATTTTCCGTAATTCATTTTGGGGGGGGGGGTTTTGGATGAACCCCGACCTGGGGTATTCTTAACTTTTCTTATTTAGTCAGCACACGAATCGACTCACTGGTGGTACATTTGGGTTATCAGTTGGAGTCGGGTTCGTCGTACTGAAATGACCCTTCAAGTTTCTGGTGTAAGTCACCCTCCAATTTACTAGCTTCCAGGAGAGGGAGAGTCGTTTCTTCAAACGAGGAGTTACCATGTTCAGGCTTATTTTCCCATCCCCCTGATCGATAGACAAGCATTTCAGTCATACAAAGACGTTCTCTCCAGCGACCCAGGCATATGCAATACATACACATTCATACTGTACAATCAGGGCACGTACGCACAGTCATACCATACAGTTTTTCACGTTCCCAGTGATGGTCTGCACTCCATGCACCATCACAGCGCTTGTCTATGTCTTTCCCTACATGGAGCACGGTGTGGTCCATGTCCACTCCATTCTTCAGTCGGAACTCCGATGTAACCTACAGAGAAGAAAAGAAGGGGGGGGTAGCATTCAAAGCACATCAGCGCGCATAAACACGAAAAAGTTCTACTTACCACGTACCAGACTAGCTGCAGGAACGTATAATACCACAGATCTTGACTATCCTTTTCGCATTTTTTTTCTGTGTACTATATCCTTCCTTTCTACTATACCAAAAATGCTTCATTTTATTTGTCCTTAATTCGAGTTCCCTCTTCGTGCATTTGTTTCTCAATTAGTCGTATATTATGGGACAAAATACCATACCTTACATTCGACAGATACCTTAAGCTACAGTCAACCATTTTCTAACAACTCTGGAAAAAAAGACAGGTGTGATGGATACAAATTTTCATCAATCCAAAATTCAGGCAAAGGATCTGCATTATCTGTCTTCTATTGTTTGGGGATGACAGCCATTATTCAAAACCTTACCAACCCAGGCGATTGTTATGACGCTGATTCCATAATTCCTTCGAAAACCCTTTATTGTGAAAATGTCAGTATACAAATACGGGCCTACAACCGTATAGGCCGGCCACGGTGCAGGAGGCGTCGAGTATCATGAGCAACACAACCTTAACGCGAAAAATAAAAATAATCAATAATGAGAAGACCAGTATCAATAAGGTTGTTCGCATGCCCAGTCAGTATCCTCCCCGTCCCCCGCCCGCCATGTGCAAGAAGACCGTATACATATCCCTTAACATCCATGCCAAGTAACCGGAACGCCATAAGGAGTGGTAGGTCCCTCCTACATCGGCGCCATTTTGGGGCGAGGTCGGGTGGGTCCAGGGTACAGTCTAAATGTTTCCACTAACTAGCGGCCGGACCAGAATCCCTTTCGGCAGTTCAAAAATTTTCATTAACGCCAACAGAAAGAACAGACAGCAGGAACCGTGACTCGAAGGTGGGGGAAGTTCCTACCGGGTCATGCTGAGGTTCCACCAGAACTGATTCGAGTTGGTAGTCTACAGTGTCTCCTGGTAATTCAAACAGAAGCTGGCGTCAGCATGAGGGCACCACCATCTCGCAGCAACGCCGTGGTCCCTTCGGAGAGCGGGACAGTAGGCGTGTTTCTCTGCCGACGCCCTGAATCAGTCTCTCTCACGGCACCAAATAGGGACAAGATGGCTGTCGCCCGGGGCAAAGACAAGTTAACGTGGAATGATCGAGCAATAGTGGCGGTTGCCCCCACCGGAAGTCCGCGGGAGCCGAGGGCCAATGACTCCCGTAGACTCTGCAAAGCTGAGAGGACGCCTTCAAGGGTGGGGCCCATGCCCGAGCAGGCAAGCTTCCGAGTTCCAAGGTAGCCCAGAGCCATCTTAGTGGACCAGGCCCGAATCCGAAGAGCCGGCCGCCATTTTGAGAGTCCTGTGGCAGCAGCAGTTCTCTACCACAGCCACCGGAGTGGGTCCCCCGACCAACCAACTGCGGGGGCCCACTTCTTGGGTGGAACGCTAATGGAAACTTTGGTGCAGAAAGGAACCTCCGCCTGGGTGGTCGTCCGGCAGGTGAAACGTTAATGGCTGTCCTGCTGCAGCTGGCAGGCGAGGGAAACGCTAAGGGGTGCCCCACTGCAACTGGTCGGTGAGTGAAACGCTGAGGGGTGCCCTACTGCAACTGGTGAGCCTCCACCTGGGGAGGCGGGGGAGGCCCGTTCGCATCGCCTCCCCCCAGGGCACCCCACGCCTTCTTTCGGCGCAGCATTGTAGGATGGCCAGACCAGTACAACAACTTGCTGGACACCACCTCGGTGCCGTCCGGATCTCGGCGAGTCGTGTTGCCTCCGGCCTATTCGCACAACAGTTCGCCACTGATACCGCCTCACAGGCCGATGGATTTTGTAGGCGTGTTTATAGCCCAAAGCCTACTAAAAGACAGACCAAAGCAGCCCAATGTTGCTATTCCGGGGAGGGAGGGACTGGGACTGTGTCACGTGGACGGTGAATGCTTTGGGATGGATGTTGCAGCAGGCTGCCATGTAAATAGTTGTTTAAAAAGAGTGTTTTAACATGTTTACCCTGTTGGAGTGTTGCATATACCTACAAGTTTTTAATGCGTTTCAATCATACTACTTTGTTGGAGTGTTGTATATATTTGTAATCTGGCAACGAACACAAAGATGTTACTGCATAACCAGAAAAGACATAGCCCAATTGTGCGCGGTCTAGCCCGGTTCGGCGACGCCGATGGTGGGTATCAGCAGACTTCCATTTGTGTAGGGTTTTTGCCGTTTTATTGGGCGGGGTGGGTGGTAGGGCAGACATGCTTAGGCAGCGAGAGCGACGGAGCCGAGCTACCTCGTGGCCATCTCGACCGTGAGCTTGGCTCCTTCCCCTAGTTTCATATTTTTCGCGAAGGGCTATTTCCTAGTGTTTCTTATTTTTGCACGGTCAAAAGGATCCCACCAGTGGCCTACTGGTTTTGCTCGATCCCTTTTGTTTTTCTATAGCGATTTTTATGCCATAGTTTGCTATAAGCTACAGCGACTAGTCCATATTTAGTAAACATGTCCTTATTAGGGGTGCCTTCCATTGGAGCCGGATGGTTCATCTCTAATAAGCGGTCCGGGCAGAACCAACTACCAATCAGTGGGGAGAAGATAGCCATGACGGGTTACAACGGGGACAAAAGTCTGCACTACCTATCTTTTCACTGCTTGCAAAGACTAGACGGAATATCTCTATTCCACGTTATTTGTAAGCAGAGAATACCTCCAAAGAACCAATATCGAACAATCAGTGTTCGGACAATCAAACAATCAAATGGTGAGACAGAGATAGGCACGACGGGTTACAACGGAGGACAAAAGTCCGCGTTACCTACCCTTCACTATCTGCAAAGACTAGACAGAATATTTCTATTCTACGTTATTTGCAAACAGAGAATATCTCAAGAAGCACTATTCGTCAAAGACAATCAATGTTCGGACAATCAATCAGTGGGGAGAAAAATAGGCACGACAGATTACAAAGGGGGACAAATGTCCGCGTTACCTACCATTCACTATCTGCAAAGGGGGAGGGAGTATTTTTACTCTTCCCCGTTTGTAGGCAGCGAATATCTCAAAAAGAACAATCAAATAAGTTATACTAGTATTTTCAATCAATCAATCAATCGTTTCGCAATTCGTCGTGTTACACGACCTTACCCGGACCGCATGGACAGTTTCTCGTCTTCCGCCTCCAGCGCCCGATCGTCCTCTACTCTCCGTATTTGCCGTGGCACTCCTGATGGTTCCCAGTCAGGACCGTAGATCACTCGAGAGAGGTCTGCTCGGAACCAGTGAAGTTCGGATGATCGGTTGCCAGACGAGGGTCTATCGGGCAGGAGCTCTTCCCGATCGTTGCAGTCGTTCACTCTGTCGTTGGGACCTCTCCCGTTGGATCCACGTGTCGCTGATGGGCCCCACGTTTGGGACGCCAATTGTTAAATGGTAGCGGCAGTTTCAGTCGATAACCTTTCAAGTATTGCCCGGCGGTAATCGCCTCTTATACCATTCGATGATTAACCAACAAAAGAGGCAGGCGCCGGAGACTGGAAGGCAGGAAACAAAGTTTTATTCCGTCGGAGCAGAACACGTCAGATCGGACAGCAAGGTATCGTCTCGAGGTGCTCTAACCACATCTCTGAGGCCTGGCCTCTTATACACAGGTTTATTGCTTTATTGCAGGTTTATCATACATGGCACATTCTTGAGATCGCTTTGATACATGAAAGGACATCCTCGGAACCCCCGGCTCAGGTCCGCTCCCACACATAGTTACAGTAGAAGTCCCCACCCCACCCGCGGTAGGAGATGGCTATCACACAGCTGGACATTCCGCCAATTCCCGGGGGTGTGTTCAACCGGTCGGGTCTCAGGGGGTGGGAGCCTCGATCAACTGTAATCCCTTTGAAGTGAGATGTTTCCTTTACAGTAGGGGCAATAAACTGCATCCGCAGGGCTAGGTGATGGCCTGGGATCGGATCGGACAATCGGGCGCAGAGGAAGGGGGTTATCAAAAGGATGTATGACCATGTATGGGATGAAAGGAGGTGTTGGTCAGGCGCGGGATGTGGTTCCATGGCAGGGTCGCGCAGAAGGAGAGGGTTTATGGCCTATGCATGAGAGAGCGGGGGTGGTCAGCGCACGGGGGGATGTTCGCGGCGCCAGAGGCACGCTGGCGATCGGCAATGAGCAGGGAGAGGGGCCATGGTGCCTAAAATGGCCGCCGTGTGTTTCCGCGTGCGGCGCTGGAGAGAGACAAGATGGCGCAGATAATGTTCAGTTACGATCTAAATTTCCACAAGGGGACCCGGTAACCCCTTGGCTAGTGACTGCATCTTTCCTCCAGGTCAATTTCGGGGCATACATATTGTACCCCTGGAACCATGAATCTCAGATCATGCCAGAACTGGAAAGAGGACTGAAGAAGTACTGCCTTGCTGACCCCGGGATTTGGCAAAGAGACGCTGCACCATCTGCTGGACTCCACCTGCTGCACCTTGAGCTAGTGAAGAGAGGGCTGTGCCGGTTGGTCCTGGCTTGGGGAAAAATTGATCCCCAGACCAAAGAAGTGACTCCAAGGGTCTGCTGGATGACCTCCTGGAACAAGCACTATGGCCAACAAAGCTGAAGTAGCCCAACTCAGCAAGTCAGTAGCCACTCCAGAAGAATCTCCGCTAACTGCTGCTAGGTGCATCAAGAGGCCGATCTTCAATGACCAAAATTTGCCCACCCGAGTCAGCCGGACCTGGGAGTGTTGTGTGAGTCCAGATTGCTTGCCCAAGAGGGACACCAGCCTCCATCAAGGGATATTGCTGGGACCACTGTGGATGAGGCCGGTTGCCCAGCTGCAGCTAACCTTCTATTGTCTCAAAGAGGACTTAGAGGAACCTCAACCTCTGTGTCCAAAGTGGCCCCACCTGACCCATGGACCGAGGAATAACTGCAAAGGCACCCCATCAACCTCACAGTAACCAGAGTATCCTTGAGCCTTTTCTATCCCCTGCATTTGCAGCATCCGCAGCATCAGGACCACGCCATTGAAGTCTAAGGCCGCTGTGCTGTAAAATTTGGAACTGGACTGGAAAACTCTTTTCTGTCTAAATATTCCTTTCTGGTCCCTTAGCCCAAGTCGGGACTGAGTAGTCGAACACGACTCTTACAACCTTATCAAAACTATGCAAACTTTACAGTTACCACTGCTTGTTTACAGTTAAACTAAAATGTAAGTTCTCTTTGAAAATCTGTATCTACGGAACCCTCCGGTTCATTTTGCTGATCTTGGAATCTAATATTCATAAAAATACAATCTATTTTTAAAAATTGGGGTTGGATTTCTTTCCTGTAGCGTGGCTTTCATATTTCGTTGTTTGGTACTGTTAAATCCTTTACAATAGCTCCTTTGTTTAAGCCTTGCTGCTCGAAGCCATTGCTACCCAGGATTGAGTTTAAGGTTATACAAACAAGCCTGATTGGACCCAAGACAATTTTTGCACATGCATTACACGGTAAGGCCTCACAGTCATACCATATAATACACCAAATCCTCACATTGGGAATGTAACTAGCGAATGATCTTCAGGGCTGATCATATTATGACTGTAACTGGGTATATGCTTTGCAGATGAGAGTTTATGCCTCGGCATATGATGTGTGTAGCTAGTTATATTATGGTTGCATCTCAGCCTGTAAGGACTTTCCTCAAGGCTGTAAATAGGCAATTGAACTACATTGCTTTCCTGAGGCATATGTTGGGGGTCACAGCCTATAGATGATGTGCTCCCGGCTTACGATGCAGCACCTCTGACATTTCATGATTTCACAATTGTCAAGTCATTGCAGCACCCTAGTTAGAATATAGCTAGCAACTAACTGGTCTTTTAGCATTTTCAGTAACAATAGTCATTTACACTTATTATATATTTTTAAACATTTTCTGTAGACTTAATTTACTGTGATGTTATCTGTATCAAAGGCCTCATAACAATATTTCAAATACCATCGTGAGGGACAAACTTTAAGTAACATAACTTTCTTTACTCTTGGAATTGTTACAAATCAATATCCATTGGTCCTGTTAGTGGGCAAGGTTGGTGAAAGTTGAAGGTTTGCAATAACAACTTATCACTCCTGAATAACCCGCACCAAAATTAAACAATTTCTGCAAATAGGGATAGCATAACGGGTCAGGCTAGGGATACATTGGCACCCTAGGTGGAATGGGGGTCAAAGAGGGACCCACCATTTGTATAGTGGGAGGGTACCAGATTGACCTCTCTGAGGTCCAAATTTTAAAATAATGTTTTATTTTGCGGTGCTGATGCCATGCTCACCCCGGGCAGTGTATGATTATGTGCCAGAACCACAGATCTCCGGTCCATTAAAAAAAGGGGTGGGGGGCCTTGGTGTGCAACCACCTCCTGTTCCCAGCTCTAAGCCCCACACAGCCAAAGGCTGTGCCTGGCGCAGGGTTAGCCACCCACAGGGGTTTTGTCACAGGGTTGTCTGCCTCCAGGGAGTGGGCGCAGGGCCTTCACCCAGGCCATGCGCCCAACCACATGTCAAAGGTCGTGCCCAACATGGTGTTGTTATAATGAACTAAATTAAATAAAAATTACTTTATGTTAAAAATACCTACAAATTTCCCTATAAAGTCCAGAGGTTAAAAGTAACTTTGTAGTTAACTATGGCAATATCTTACTTTATGTTAAAAAACACGTATCAATTTCCAGAAAAAACAAAGGTCAAAGTGGCGTTATAGTTAGGTGAAAAAGTCAGTTTACAACATAACATTTTAAACAAAAAAGCAGAAATTTACCAGTAATAGTTAACTAAGTAACTATAACTAACACCAGCGCCATGCACTGCTTATACCCTCACATATCACATCACTCATGACATGACCAGTGAGTGACTGTATTGATAACATCACTGATAACATATGAAAGTACATCGTTTATGACAACAACATGCATAGTGAGGGCACACGTTATAGTTACTTCATAATATTCTGAAGTCAATGCTATGGATACCAATTTTTCTGTAGGACTATGTTTTTGTTGTCAATATTCTGACACAGAACCATTTTTATAGCAGAAAACATTTTTGTTAGAAGCAGGTGTGTGTTAATTTTTAAAAGAATAACTGAACACCCCCTTTACAAATATTTGCCCTTATAGGAAGTTTTAGTGCGCATGTTTGGGGAGTATGGGAGACTAGCAACGTGTTAGAAGGGCTACTATAATTTTTAATGAGATGCCAGTTATGCCTGTACTTTTTAGAAGGGCATTCATTATTTTAATCGGTCAGTAGCAGGCTTTCACCACAGCAAAAACATTTTTTCATGGGGCTGTGTAGATTCTTTGTACGGCGTTGCAATGCTTTTAATGCACATTACAAACATTTCTCGAAAGTGCTTTGATTCTTTTAAAGGGACAGCATCTGCTCGTATCAGATAAAGACTATTGGCATGTTAGCAGCAATTCCCAAAAATTTACTATAAATGTTTACTGGCACTCAGCAGCACTTCTCTGCAGGAAAAAATGCCTGTTTCTTTTGGAGTATCAACACTTCTCAACATAGTTTCTGTGCATTTAATGGAGCAGCACCAGTACTTTTAGGGATTGGATAATTTTAGTGGAACATCACTATGAATTGTTGCAATGGTTTAAATGGTATAGAACTAGCATAACATTGCCCAGGGTGTAATGTAGCTGTGCTTACACTTATCAGCCGACCAGCTAACCTCCTTTCAATCTATGAATTAAGTACAGTAGACACGACTGAGCAGTGTCACAAGCGTGCATTGCAGCTCTGCTAGTCATACTCTTGACATATACTGCCCTAACCACAGCATCCTTTAAGAGGCACAGGTAACTTGAAAACTGCTTATTGAATAGTCTTCCCTGTATCCAGTGGGGGTTGGGGTAGCGTCCATTTTAAGACATGCATCCCTTACATCAGTGGTCCTTAACCTTCTTAGGGATACTAAGCAAAACTGTAAATTGACATTTTAAAGCACTCTGTGAACAAATTTGACAATGGAGGCTAAAAGGTTAGCATCCTTAGTTTGATTCGAGGAAGTAGCACAAGTGCAGCAAAAAGAGAAGTATGATTGAGTGGTGACTTTAGATGAAGCTCTGGTATGTGCGTAGAAAAAGAGAGCATGCATTAAATCAACGCGATATGCTAGAGTTAAGGATATCACTTTGTCTTTTAGAAATAAAAATATGAAAAGCTTGAACCTTCCTACAATAAGTGAAATTTCAATTGTTTATTTTTTGTTGGTGAATTAAATAAAATATTTACTAGTTTGTTTATTTGCTTGATGTACTTCTTTTTGTATTTTTTTGTATTGTTATGAAGTTAAAACTGTAGAAATTGCTTGGGGCAGGGGTTATCGGCTTTCAGTAGTGATTTAGTGGGGGTCCACAGAAGTCAACATGTTAAGAACCCCAGCCTTACATCTGACTGACTGCTTCAAACCTAAGATATTTTTTGTGTATCAACCTGTTGGAAAATATAGGTCCGTGGGTTAAAGGACCAGTTGCTTGGATCTGTATTTATTTTGAAAAACCAGGATTCCAGTTCTGGAAGTTCAGACGGTCAACCTGTTGGTTGCAAAGATCTGTGTGCAAATTGCTTTAACAAGTTCGAAACCCAGTTGACCCACATTAGCGCCTCAATTAGTGTTCGACAGATAGGTTACTTGATCACAAATGTGATGGGTATCCTTTCTGCTTTATTAGTAGACCTGGGTAGAAATATAATTTTGCTTGTGCAGTTGGCGGAATTGTGGAACTCCGCTCTATGCGTGTAAACCAGAGTTCTAGCTAATTTCCACCATCCGGCGCATAGTGGAATTATTTTTCCATTAGCACATGCAAGCCTTGTATTCGCAAGCTCTGGCGAGTGCGAAGAGATTTACCGGCTGCTGGCAAGCGGGAGTGAGGTTTGCTGGCCGCTACCGTGGATTCCGGTCACCACGGAGCCTACCGGTACCATTTTCGTGACACTGGTGAGCATGAGAGGCTGCAGCTGAGTCTCGAGCAGATTCTCTACTCGAGAAGCAGCTAAATCTACTTGAAAAGAAGTTTTTGAGTTAATATTCTACTCCAACAGACTATTCAGGTTGTTTTTTAGTGCGAGAAGCATTTATTTATTTAACTCCAACTTCCTGTCCCTGTCCAGCAGGCTCCTTCCAGTGCTTTGTCCATCTGCTGGCACTTTTCATTTGAATTTCGACGTGGAAGGATCACTCTCTTTGTCTGCTGCATATGTACACTACAGGATTTAAGGTCTTTTTTGCGATATATCACAAGAAAGTCAAACTCTTTTGTATAAGAGTGTTGTTTGGTTGATAGAGGGCATGCACCAGTATTCATTCGTACTTTTATTCCAGCTTAAAATGTTATTGTGATGGGTGGCGTGCAGTTTTAGTAGGGGCCTAGTTATTTTTTTGAACGTATTTTTTATCTTTTGTAAGTAAAAAGGTTGCACACTTCAGTACATTCTCTCTTTGTTTTTTAAATTTGCACTATTCTTTTATTTCATTGTCTGGCCTAGTTAGCCCATGGGCTAGAAAGCCAGGAGGCCCAGCATTAGTCATGGATGCATGAACCAACTGTTCCCGTGGTATATGTTGTTCTAAAACATCAATTAGGGCAGGATGGTATTAGATTTAAATAAAAAAACATCTTTTTAGCATTACTATTTTTTTTCTGTGACAAAATGTATTTTGCTAGGGTAATATTTGATGCTTGGGGAGGATGTGTGTTGTAGTAAAAAAAATTATAGCTCACTTAATTTTCTTTCTTGGCATTGCTGAATTAATGGTAGTGGTGCTTTCTTCAGTGTAACCATGCCTCCTTTGTCTGGCCAGTGTGTGTGTGCGTGTTTGCCATAGGCCACCGTTTGTCTTTGTTCGCCATGCCATGTGGCCGGAGGCCATTTTGCGTAGTCTGTGTCCATAGGCCTGCGTGTTTTCTTGGTTCTCCATGCCTCTTTGCTTTTTGCTTGACCATGTGGCGGGCGCCCATTTTGTGTAGTCCGCCAGTGTGCTTTTGCTATAGGCCTGCATGTGTTCTTTGTTGTCCATGCCTCTTTGCATGTTGTTTGATCATGTGGAGGGTGACCATTTTGTGTAGTCCGCCAGTGTGCTTTTGCCATAGGCCTGCATGTGTTCTCTGTTGTGGCCAAACCTCCTTGCTTGCTGCTGTTGGTTGACTATGTGGCCGGCGAACATTTTGTGTAGCCAGACAGTTTGCTTTTGCCAGAGGCCTGCATGTGTTCTTTGTCATGGCCAAGCCTTCTTGCTTGCTGTTGTTGTATGACCATGTGGCCAGTGGCAAGTTTGTGTAGCCAGCCTGTGTGCTTTTGCCATAGGCCTCCATGTGTTCTTTGTAGGGGCCATGCCTCCTTGCTTGTTGTTGTTGTTTGACCACGTGGCCAGTGTTCATTTTGTGTAGCAAGCCAGAGTGCTTTTGCCATAAGCCTGCATGAGCTCTTAGTTGTGGCCATACCTCCTTGCTTGTTGTTGTTGGTTGACCATGCATGCGGCCAGCCGCCATTTTGTGCAACATGCCACTGTGTGAATCTTTTTTTTGCAGCTTTCATAGCCATTTTCTTGGGGATTGATAGGAAAAGGCTATGGCTTTTTTCATATTTTTTACTTTTCCCTGAAAAGGAATATGCTTGAGAGTCATTGTAGTAAATGTATATATTAACAGTGTTTCATATTATATGTATTTTTTACATTTCCCCCCTGCACCTCCTTGCCTCTGAAATGGGGTTCTCATAGCCACCTAGTACACCAGCAGTTATTTTAAATAATTAATTAATTTAAAAATTTTCTTTTAAATATTTTTCTTCAATCCATATCTTGCTTGCATAGGCACCAGCCGCACATCAGCATTCATTTTTTAAGGATTATCATTACTCATTTTCCCCTGGACTGGTGGACCCTCTGCCTGCCATATGCACACAGTGGCACATCAGGGTTTATTTTTAAAGGATTATTCCATTTTCCCATGGACCCTCTTTCTTTCATGGGTGTACACATCAGCTTTCATTTTTTAAGGATTATTTAATTTTCCCTTGCACCTTCCTGACTGCCACAAGCGTGTCCCTTAGACGCACATAACGCAAACAGCTATAGCTGTATGTTGTAATACTGATTGAAAATTGAATATTTTTGTGGCATGGTTTGAGTTGGGAATGGATACACTATTGTTGTTAATTATTTAGGATAATAAGTAACCACACTAAATTATATTGTCTGTACTATGAATAATTCAAACTGCAAAAATACCAAGTTTCATTAAGTGTTTTTGTTGCTTGTTTGGTTTTAGGTGCACAAGAGACAGCATCCACAGTACTGCCAGACAGAAGGCCTGTACAAAGTGACATGATCACAACATGTGAAGTGAGCCCTCCAGTCTTTTCCTCTTGTGCCACTCCCGATTGACAGCTTCAAAATGGCTCCAAAGAAAGGTGCTGCCAAAAAAGTGGAGGAGAAGAAGCAGATTGCCAAACCTTTTTAAAGGGACATGTGCTTGCTGCACCTACCGCTGGGAAGCAAGCTGGGAGCATCACTCCCACATCAATGGCATCACCCCAACCTTAGCCCGAGGCCATGTTTTCAGTGAG
Organism: Triturus cristatus; assembly: GCF_964204655.1. NCBI lineage: Eukaryota > Metazoa > Chordata > Amphibia > Caudata > Salamandridae > Triturus > Triturus cristatus. The sequence goes on along the minus strand of NC_140580.1, from coordinate 637,879,482 downwards.
GCAGTCACTGCAATCATGGCAATGAACAGTGGGTCTGAATTTGATTTGTCTCAGCCGCAAACTAGAACCCAATCATCAAAGGAAACTGAGCAAAGTGGACAACAAGAACAGCAGCCAGCAATAGTAGATCTTCCAGAAGTAGGAGCAGAACAGGAGATTGAGCTTCCTGCTGAGCAAGATGTACCTGTTGTTAAACCACTGGCTTCCAGATCTCCAGCAAGAAAAAGGAAGGTTACTTCACCATCTTCTCAAAGCCACCCTCCTGATGATCTAGACATGGATTTGACCTAGGCTGAGTCCACCACACTCCAGGAGAACCATGGGAAAAAGACAGTTCCTGAAAGCCTAACAATTCTGGAAGGGGATGAGGATGATGAGCCAGTTATTGTCATGGAAAATGGTTCAGAAGACACCAGCATTACCCTTCCTATTCAACTTTAAATGGAAGGTTCCCAGATGGAACTATTTTGCCAGAGTTGCTGTTCCAGTGCTCCATCGGGAGGTACTACAATTGGTTGGATAAGCTTTGCAGCAGAGTGCTGTTCACACTATCCACCTGATGACAGACATATGGACCAGTTGTCAAGACACTGATTACATGTGTATACTGCACTTCACACTGGATCTCTTTTGTAGATGTTAGGCAACAGATATTTACAGGTCTCAGTGCAGAAGAAACTTTTAAGGTTGTTCAGCGGCATACAACAGTAGCCATGTTAGCCATGGAGAAATCCCATACAGCTGCAAACATCTTGGAAGATTTTAACAGCAAAGTGATTTTATTGGCTGCAACCCAGAGGTCTCAAAATTGAATTTATTGCCACGGATAATGGCAGCAATATACTTAAGGCCCTGGCAGATGGTGGCTATTTCAGGGTCCTGTGTTTTGTGCATTGCATCAACCTGATTGTGCAGGACTTTCCCAAAAAAGAAGACCTAGTTAGCAACATACTGACCACCTTCAGAAGAATCTGCATTCATTTCCGCCATTCTTTTAAACCCCAGAAGCAGCTGAGGATCATCCAGCGTGCTAATAGAGTACCAGTTAAAGTCCTCATACAGGAGGTGCAAACACATTGGAACTCAACCTAATATATGTCGCAACGTCTGTTTGAGTAGTACAAACCAATCAATGACTATGTCATTCAAAGAGGAGGGGATGCAACTGGGAAAAGCATGACCGTGGAGATGGACAAATGGGGCCTACTCAAATATTTGACACAGACGCTACTTCCTTTAGAGTTTTTCACACTAGAAGTCACCAAGGAGGACAGTCGATGAGCCAAGCTATCCCGTCGTACCATCTGCTGCAGGACCAGTTAAAAAATGTGTTGCAAAGGGTTGTATGTGTGAACGGCAATAGAGAAGCGCATCGCTTGGTTGAGAGCTGGATCCTTCACTTGGCTGTTACTCCAAGGAAGCAAAGAGACATTGTGTCGTCCAAAGAGTACATATGTACCACAATACTTGAATCACAGTACAAAAAAATACTGACCACTTTCATTCCTTTTGTTGAAATAGATGTTTTACACACAAGACGTGGGTTGTTGATCAAGTGAGAGACCTTGAAGAAGAACCGGGCAGAGATTCAAGGGTGCAGCCTTCAACTTCCGAAGAGGGTGGTGATGTTATCTCAGAGCAGCCAACACCAGCAACAAGAACACCAGCAACAATAACTACAGGCAGGAACAGAAGAATCTGACACGACCATTGCATTGGCTTGGTTTCAAGAGTCGGGGCTTAAGTCAAGTGCAGAGGTGAAGGCAAAAGAGGCCGAGCAATTGGCAGCACCAGTGACCATTCAGGGGATGTTTCAGACCTATCTGGATGACCCAAAAGAGGTACACTTGGATCAAAGCCCATTGGTCTATTGGTGTGGGAAAATGCACCAATAGCCAGAGCTTAGCATGCTGTCAAAAAAAGTATCTGGCTTGTCCGGTAGCCAGAGTGTCTGCTGATCATGTATTAGTGCTGCAGGTGCAGTTGTCACAGTGAGAAGGACCAGTCTCTTTCTTCAAAATGTTGAGAGATTGACCATGATTAAAATGAACCAACATATCATCCAACACAATAACACTGTTTCCGAAATACTTCAGTGGGAAGAGGAGGAAGATGAGAGTGATTTGTCAGACTCAAGTGTGTTAGCAGATCAATGTCTGGCTGAACCACCTGAGTTTGAGGACTCCATCATAGAACTTTTTAATTATTTATCTTCAGACTGCTTTGCCAAAAAAGAAGAAAAATGGATATAGCTAGATGAACATTATATATTTTCATTGTGTCTGACTTATGCAGCACCACCATTTTTAGGAACATGTATGACCTAATTGAAGTTTGACCAGTGTGTAGTGAAGAAGCCTTCGCATTCCCTTCAAGGACATTGGAGATAATGCCTGCTTCCGTCCCATGCCTATCCTTCTTTTTTTATCCCTTAGCAGGGCTGTCCCAGTAAAGATCATTTGATTTACAAGACTGTCAATGTGTTGCTTGCATCAAAGAGGAAATAAAACTGTGTACCACCGTGCTTGGATTGGAACAGGTAACTATTGCACCAATGAGTGATATATTATTGAGTGATTGTGAGCTATGATTCATGTTTTGGGAGGGTGTTCAATTAATTTGTAAACTTGATTTCGATAATTTGCAATGTTTGGGGCCTGATGGTTGATCATTTTTCCTGAAGGTGAGTGGCCCTTATGCACTTAGTGAGATTTACTTGCAGGGTGCTTTCCATTTTTCTTGTTCTTCAGAGACTAGACTAGTCACTTTAGGTAACAAACACAGGTCTATACATAATACTCAGATTCTGTTTCTCTTCTTGTTCATCAACAGCAGTGCACTACAGATCTATCTTTCTCATTAGGGTCGGGACGGAGTTGGTCTGATTCATTACTTGGAGCCAGTAGGATGGACAGAATCAGGGCGGGGCTAGCTCAACAGTCAGAAGAAGGAAGTTATAAACTTCAAAGGGAAACCAACATGATGACAAGTCTAAAAGGCTTAATCAGCTCTTTGAACTGGAGAGGTGCATTGACCTCCTGGCCAGAGTCCCTGCTCTATGCCCAGGCAGCTCTGCTGTTGTGCGGTTGCTGCCTACATCCCTCCTGGTAGGTGTCTGAGGCCCTCCGTCACCTGCAGGCTCCTGCCTGTGCCTCATCCCTGTTGGTCCAGTGGGAGAGCCTTGCTGTTCTGCTAGTCCGCTGTTATCTGTCTGCCTTGTTTGTGCCCTGTTCTGTTTCTCTGTATTTCTTGTTCCTGTTTTCTGTCTTTTTATTTTGCCTGGATTTTGTATTGTTATTGTGTCTTATTTTGCATTTTATTTTAATTGTACTCATATTTCTGTGCCTGTACCTTTGTCCTCCGTTGCCCATTTTTCGCTGCCCTTTTCCTGCTACTGCTGCCCCTGTGACCCGACAAGCGCCAAAGACCCTTGTTCTCTGGCCACCCACCGCTACGACTCTGCTGCCCTCCTCGCACTCAACCCCGGGAGGAATAACAACTTCCAGCTGTCCGTACCATGCACCACCCACGACCAGTTTTCCTGCCGTCACCGCCTCCAGACCTTCACCACCTTCCGCACCTCCACGGGAACCGCCCCCACATCAGACGCCAACACCACCGAAGCCCTAAAGTGCATCCTCATCAATGTGTGCTCGCTGCACAGACACGCTATAGAGATGTGGGACCTCCTCGACACCCTCTCGCCAGACGTCGCCTTCTTCACAGAAACCTGGACCAACGCTTCCTCTTCCCCAACATTGCCACTGCCATCCCTGACGGAGACAAGATCCAGAGGAAGGACTGCCCCAACCACCCCGGAGGAGGACTCACCATCGCACAAAAGAGCTCCCTTCGACTCTCCACCTCCACCATGTGTGACTGCGCCTTCACCACCGAACACTTTCACTTCCAGGTCCAGACCAGCCCTAGAACCACACTACGCAGCACCTTCGCCTACAGACCCCACCCGGACCTCGTGCTTCGTTCACCACTACCATCACTGAACTCATCGCACCCCATGCCATCGCCTCCATGGACTACATACTCTTCGGAGACCTGAACTGGACAACCTCACCAACATCAGACTGAAACAGCTCGTCACCATGCCTACCCACAAGGCAGGACTCACCCTCTACCCCATCTTCGCAAGTGGGAACAACATCCGCTTCAGCCACACCACGCAACCCCCATGGACAGACCACCACTGTGTACACTTCCTCATCAACAAACCCACGCCACCCTGCATTCCCGCCCTCCACGAAGAAACTGGAGCAAAGTCACTGAGGAGCAGATCAACTCCACCCTCAACCACGATGCCCCCACCACCTCGACCAATGCCAACCTCGCAGAACTCCAAAGATGGATCTCCAACTGTGCAGACGAGCTCACACCCCTACGTAACCCCGAAAGACAGCGTCCCAAGAAGGCCACCTGGTTCACCACCGACCTCCTAGAATCCAGACGCACCAGCAGACATCTTGAGAAGAACTGGAGAGACAGCAAAATGTTGGAAGATCTCACCACCTACAATCTAGGAATTCACGAAGACCCCCAGCGAAACCACGGACATCACCCCATTCCAGGACCTCTGCAACAAGCTTGGCTCCTACTTCCATCTGAAAATCAAGGGCCTCTATGACAACTTCAATGACCGGACACCTCACTCTGAAACCACTTTCTATTCCAGCAATGCCAGCCAGCCCACCATCTCCTCCTGGACCACACTCACCACCAAAGATGCCACTTCGACCATGAAAGGCATCCACTCAGGAGCCCCCACTGATCCCTGCCCCTCACACATCTTCCACAGGGCCGCCATCGCCCTGGAACTACGACGCACCATCAACGCCACCTTTGAGACCAGCAACTTTTCCGACGACTGGAAATGCGCAGAAGACAGACCCCTGCTCAAGAATCCCTCAGCAGATCCCACAGACCTCAAGCACTACCAACCCATCTCCCTCCTCCCCTTCGCGGCCAAAGTCACAGAGAAGACCGTCAACGCCCAACTAATAAAATTAATTGAAGAAAGCTCCATCCTCGACCCCTCCCAATCTGGATACCACAGCAACCACAGCACCGAGACCACTCTACTTGCGCTACAGATGGCATCCGCACCCTCCTCAACCAAGGACACACCGCGGCCCTGATCCTACTCAACTTCTCTGCAGCCTTTGACACCGCCTCCCACTGCACATTCACCACCAGGCTCCATGACGCCGGCATACAGGGACCCGCCCTTGACTGGATCCACTCCTTCCTCACCGGCAGAACCCAAAGAATCAGACTGCCACCCTTAATCTCTGAACTCACGGAAATCAACTGCAGAGTACCCCAAGGATCATCGCTCAGCCCCACGCTCTTCAATACCTACAGGGTCCCCCTCACCACCATCGTCAGACAGCACGGACTCAGCATAGTATCCCATCCCGAAGACACCCAGCTCATACTCTCCCTCACCAAGGACCCCATCACCACCAGACTCAACTTCCAGGAAGGAATGAAGGACGTCGCATCCTGGATGAGCAACAACTGCCTGAAGACCAACTTAGAGAAGACAGAGGTCCTCGGACCCTCCCACTCTGCATGGGACAACACCTGGTGGCCCACCACCCTCGTCAGCCCTCCCACCCCCACAAACCATGCCCAAAACCTCAGCAAAACCTCGGCATCGTACTCAACTTCTCCCTCTCCATGACCCGACAGGTCAACGTCGTCACCTCCAGATGTTTCAACACCCTCTGCATCCTCTGAAAGACCTTCAAATGGATCCCCCCAAATCAAGAAAGACCATCACCCACCCACTCATAACCAGCAGACTGGACTACGGAAACTCCCTCTACGTAGGGATCAACAAGTCTCTGCTCCACAAACTCAAGACCCTACAGAACACCACAGCCAGACTTGTCCTCGGCATCCCTCCACACAAACACATCACCCAACACCTGCGGAACATCCACTGGCTCCCTGTTGAGAAGAGAGTAACTTTCAAGATACTTATCCACGCCTACAAATGCCTCTACAACACCGGACCCCAATACCTCAACAAGAGATTCTCCTTTCATGTACTTCCTATCTACCGACCTTGCCCTCGCTGAAACCCCGAGCATCCGTATAGCCAGAACAGATGGAAGAGCCTTCTCCTACACTGCTGCCAAGACCTGGAACGAGCTCCCGATCAACATCAGATGCACCCCCTCGCTGATGCTGGCTTGAATGTGAAACTCCTTTATTATGTGGTTGTGGTCAGGGTGGAGGCTTATTGTAACTGCAGACAGATGTGTGGTATCACATCATCATCACATGATGCACACACTTGGCTAAATGTTATGATGACAGTTCTGAGACTGATCAGCCCAGTACATGCAGCTACTTGTCTGTGATTGGTTGTAAATTGCTCACACTTCTCAGTTAATCACACATGAATCATAAAATGAATGACTGCAGTAGCCTATGCTTTGAGTCTTGGTACACTCCTCATGAAGCTTACCTTCTGTCCTTCGTCTTGACTCTACAATATTGTTTCTGTTTTACAGTCCACAGGCCTTCTCCTACTCAAAAGGTAAAAGCTCCATAACACTCCTGCCTACTAACCAGACCAGTTCAGCCAGACACCCGTTATAGACACCCAAGAAGAATGCAGATGCACAAGTGTGTGGGCTCATGCCTTCATTAATCAGTATTTTTCCAACCTAGATGACAAGCCATTTAGATATATAATTCCTTGGATCTCTGGGGGTGAAGGACTGTTTGCAATGTATTTAATTGAACTGTCATGCCTTCATTTCCTTTCCACAACAGATTTGATGATGATGATGTGCTGCTCATTGCGCTGATGAATATTGTTGTTGTGTAGAGTTAGTCTTTGTCACACCTTTCCCCAACTCCCCTTCCCCATCCATTCATCAACCCCCTAATCCTCTTCCCCTAGGCTGTGTGTTTTATTGAGGTATGACTCAATTTACACCATAAATGGATCACACACTTGGTGGGGTGGATATGGTGAAAGTGACACCAACTCACTGCTGGATCTTCAATTACCTGAGTAATGGCCCGGACCAGCCCCACGTACCCACCCAAGCACAAAAGGGATCCATAATTTTGATATATAACATCATTATTCAACATAGTCATTCAGGCCTTGTGTTGCGTAAATGCTTAACCGTGTCCATTCCTAACTCTGAGTCCACTTCTCCTGACTCGAGGATTTTGTAAGTTTAGTTTAAATACTAGCTCCCAATTACTCTGAAGAAGTTATTATTGCTAGTTTTTATTATAATATCAGGTCTTTGTGGCATGATGGTAGTCTGGTCTCAGTCTTTATAAAGGTATGATATAAATTGAACCCACTAACTGTGTTTTCTTTCAATTTAGTTGCCTGTGATGGATAATCCTTTTGAATAATCCTACAGTTGGAGTTCGCCTACGTGGGACTAGAGTAGAACTTTGCTTGTGATGCCTTCCCTGTTAGTATGCTAGCCAGCAACTGCTACTACCACCATTAAGATGAGACCTTGGGAAACCCTGTAGTAAGGTTTTGGAAGACTGAGAGAGGTAGCAGCCATTGTTTCATCTATTCAGGCAAGAGAATTATAGAGTAAAGTGAACTAGTTTAGCTAGTAACTAACTTCTACTGAAGATTAGGAATAAGATGTTGTTTATCTAGGTTGTTATAGGCAATACAGGCATATACAGAATAATTCTTCCCTTTCATTTTTTCTTAACAATATAAATAAATCCCACCCTCTCCACCCACAATAAGCCTATCCCTCTCCCCAAACAAATCACCCGGTCATCAACCACTATCCAAAATATCTAAGGAAGAGTCCACCTTAATGTCCCATTCCCTTCCTGATTCCCACCTTCTCCATCCACAGCAAAGGTCCTTCCTACCAAAGCAAAAAATTGAAAAGGGCTTCAGAGTGCATCATTTATGAGGATCCAAAGGCTTCCCACCTCCTGGAGAAGACTTGCCACTTCCTGGCGAAGCAGCACCAGCTCTCGAACCACATGGTGTTGGAAGCAGTCGGGATAGAAGAAAGGGCGGCAGAGGTGGTTCAAGCAGATTCCAGTGGCCGAGGGCACTGGAGATGTTCTGTCTGGGATGGTGGTGCAGGCTGGAGCAACTGGGGCTCAGGGAAGTGGCAGATGCTTCTGCTTCCTCCAGAGCCACCAGCCAATGATATTGGGTGAGGATGGCCTCCATTCGGTGCTTCTGCAGCCGGGCTGCTATCTCCTGCCGAGATGGTGATGGTAGTGGAGGAGGTGGACCAGCAGTAGTAGCTATATCAAAAAAGAAAAAAAAGAAACAAGACAAATTGTAAACAATGCTGTGTGCCTATATTTGTTTATATAGTGACACAGGAGCAGTGCACTGCTGGTTCCCGAGGGCCTTTGGAATTTTTGATGGCAAGTTTTATCCACACATGCCTTACATAAAACCACTGACAGGGTGCCTGGAATTCAGCCAGAATACCACCAGATTAACATTAAGAGATGTTTTCTTTTTAAGGATTTCCTAGTAAAACAAATAAACAGAAACTTTGTTTGTAAAAATAAAAATAAATAATCTCTCAATAATGAGTAAGGCATTATGCACTATGCAGCACAAGTATTTGTGTTGTGCTAAATTAATGGAGCCATGCTAGCATGATGGGTACTTTGCTACTCCCTGCAGTCTGCAGCTGGGGCAGCTATAATGGACAATTAACTTACTTTAATTCCAATGGCCCGTCTCTTCTCTTACTGCCTTTCAATTCTACTCTGACTCAAAAGAGGCAGATGAATTATAATAATGCTAAGTCACGCATGTCACATGTAAAACACGAATATCCTGTCTGCCATGAGTAGACAGTGGGAAAAAAGATGCACCACAGTACAGGGAAAGGAACAGGACATAGGTTTTATTTGGCACGCTTGTCACGGAGTACCCCAACTCAAAATAAGGCACTTAGTCCCACTTTACTCCCTGCCCTCGCCCTCCACCATAAATTATTTTCAACAAATACCTTTACTTAGCAGTAAGAAAACTTAACTCACTCTACTGCAGGGTAAGTTAGAGGGATTAGGCAGGGTAGGTAGAGGTTTTACTATCGAATAGTGCGGTGTCACTAATCATCATGTGCTAATCTTTGGCATAGTCAATCTCTGTAGTTGACAAATATCAAAAGGGAAAAATTTGAACAGGCATGCATCCGTTAAGGAAGTCATGAAATATATGTACATAAATCACTTGGCCAGAAAAATGTGGCTCATGCTAAGAATGGGGTTTACAATTTTTTTGGTAGGCTGTCACAGAATTTAGGAAAGAATAAAGGAGTGAGGCACTAGGAGGTGAATGAGTAGGCACGGAAAAACACACCTTGTTTTCAGTTTGCAATGCATTAAAAACTTTGTAAACGCCTCAATAACTGAAGCAGATGCACATTGCACAGCCATCACTGCAGTCCCAAATTGAACCATGATGCAGTTAGGTCACGAGTGGCAAAATGCCATGGGCACTGAGGTAATGAATGATGATGGGTGGGATATCTGCCTTACTTAACAAATACAGTGGGTATACTTAATTTCTCAACACCAACCATCCCTGTCACCGCTGAGACTCCCCCATGAAATGCCTCCTCTGTCACATCTGGAGGATATCACTGGCCCCGGCACTGGATATCACTGGCCCCGGCCCCGGCACTGCAATACCTCACTACAGTTTGGTTAGCAGTATCTTTTATCAAAACTATCACTTAGGGCATTTTGTTGGCTGACAGTGTTAGAAAAGCAAGGTAGTCAAGCCAACCAAAAATGTTTCGTAATGGAGGGGCAGAGCTACGATGTTAATGTTAATGTTATTGATATTTATAGAGCACACTGTTACCCGAAGGTGTCCTGGTGTTATGAAAAGTCCTACAAAGGCCTAAAAGCAGAGGGAGGGTATAATCAAGTTTACGCAGAAAAGAGCCATGTTTTCAAGGCTTTGAATCAATGAATCAATCAACAAATCAATCAATCAGGATTTATAAAGCGCGGCTAGTCACTCAATAGGGTATCCAGGTGCTTGCAGGACCTGGAAGATTGTTCAAACAGCCAGGTCTTGGGGCCATTTGGAATTCCGGAAGTGAGGTGATGGTCCGGAGGTGCATGGGAAGGCTATTCCACATCTTTGCTGCTATGTGGGAAGAGGAGCGTCCTCCGCTTCTGCTTCTGTAGAAGCGGGGAGTATGAGCAAGTGAAAGGGAGGCAGAGCATAGTCTTCTCGATGGTTGGTAGAAGTTCAGGTGGAGCTTAATGTAGGTGGGTCCTTAGTTGTGTAGAGCCTTGTGTGCATGGATCAGCAGCTTGAATTGCCAACTTTTCTGTACAGGGAGCCAGTGGAGTTTCCTGAGCTGAGGTGTGATGTGGGTCCGTCAGGGAAGGCAGAGGATGAGTCTGGCTGCAGCGCTCTGTATGGTCCGAAGTCTCTGTAGAAGGTGTGTGGCAATTCCTACATAGAGGGCACTGCCATAGTCCAGTCTGCTGGTGATGAGGGCTTGTGTCACGATGATTCTTGTGTGTGTGGGGTTAGTCACTCAAACATCTTACGTAGCATGCGCAGAGTGAGAAAGCATGCGGAGGAGACCGTGTTGATCTGTGATTTCATGGTGAGCTTGTTGTCAATGATGATTCTGAGGTTTCTGGCATGGTTGGATGGAGTGGTTGCGGGTCCTAGGTCTGATGGTCACCAGGTGTCAATTCAATTCAAAATAAGCTTTATTCGGTTGGGACATACAACCATAAAAGCACAATATATAGCACATAACATACTAAAATACCATAATACAAATCTACATACAATATTAAAACACTTACAGTTATCATTTTACAGTATCCGACTGACTATAGTTATCTTCTCTTAAAACAGTATGCACGAAATAGCATTGCATATTTACATTAGAGGGAACCATCGGGGCTTATCAATGTCCGGTATATAGTGCGTAAGTTAAAGCAAAACTCCAGATGTCAACAATGGACTCATAGCAGCGTAACCTAATATTGATAACAATAGCGAAGGATCAATTCGCAAAGACTTAAAAAATACAAAAGCTAAAGTGCAAAGTGCATAGCTAAAATGCAAAGTGCAGAAGCAATAGGACTGTCCCTAACTTAATAAAGGATAAAGGTTCACGTTAGAACAGCATACTCTTTCTTATCTTGATTGCACTTAAAATAAGAGTAGCCGTATAAAAACATACATCAAAGTCGTTAAGTGCAAAAAGTAGGGTCATAGCTGCTTTGATGGTATTGATTTCATACTTTTTAAACAAGGGCTTGAGATAGACATCCTTAAGGGCAGAAAAAGATCACATAAAAACAAAAGGTGCAAAGTGCTTTGTTTTGTGGACCCGTCACAAGGACAAGGGGTAACTGGGTGCTGGTTCATCACAGGAAACGCAACCAGATGGTGCACGAGGCCTAATCTCAATCTGGTTAATACATAACAATGGGATGATCTTGTGACTAAAGAGAGATAGGATTGGAAACCCAGCGTATCCAAATATTAGTGGTAAAACTGGGATGTGGTTTGTTTCTTGATTAATTCCCTCCTACATGCGTTCTTATGTGACAAAAAGATGTTCTTTAACTCCTGTTTAGATGTAACTGGTATCTCGTTATGCTTTCACAGGACAGATAGATTAAGAATGTCCCCATAAGTTTGAGTTAGGTATTTCAGCCATGGTATCTTTAGATAATTTTCCAGGCATAGACAGTCGTTTATAATAGACTTGGTAAAAATTGTCTCGTCTTTAGACCATATCGAACGCCAAAGCTGAAGCGGTCTCAAAGCTATTAAATCACTCAAAAAGTTAGGACCAACCTCGCACTGAATAGGTTCAGAGGGGGCAGAGACGGGGAGACATAAAAGCTTTTTTTAAAAAGAGTTCTCTTCGACCTGTAGATCATGGCAAGATTCTGATCTCCAAATCCCAGCCCCGTATAGGGCGACCGATGTACATCTAGCTTTAAAGATCTCAATCATGTCTTTAATACGACGATCCCCCAGATTAATGGCAAATTTAAAAACACCATATATACTTTTTCTCAATTTAGCCCGAACCTGGGACATTTCATAATTCCATTTCCCATCTGATGAGAAGGAGATACCCAAATAACAGAAGTTATCCACATTTTCAATTTTATTACCTTCGATAAAAAACGGTTTCAAGCTTTTATATTCTGGGCCACATACCATTGTGAAGGTTTTGGTTTTGTTTATTACCAGCTTCCTCTGGTTGGTAAAAGCTCCAAACCCATCTATTAACCTCTGGAGGCCAACCGGTGTTCTTGATATAAGCACGGCATCGTCCACCTAAAGCAGGACTGGTACTTCTTTGCCTTCCACTAGCGGTGAATCCGCCTATATCCCCTTAAGTATAGCATCAACTTCTTTATTAAACAGGGTAAATAGAAGGGGGCTAGTACGCAGCCTTGGCGAATGCCGCGTTTTACATTGCAATTGGCGGTGCATTCACCCTTCTGGCCATATCTAACTTTGGTTGAAAGATTTTCATACAACCTGGCCAAGAAAAAAATAATCGGTTTTGGGGCCCCTAGATTGAGTAAAACAGACCATAACATTCCATGATCAACCAAATCAAAACCACTACTTAAATCAATAAAACATAAAAAGAGCCAACCCTGCTTGGCTTTGGTATATTCGCAGATTAAAAGCTCCAGATTAATAAATTTTTCCAACGTGCCTAACCCTTTTCTGAAACCATATTGTGCCTGTGACATAATTTCATTATCCAAAACCTACTCATGATTTTTACTGAAGAGTCAAGTAGGGAGATTGGGCGGTAATTCTTCGCTTCTGATTTGTTACCTTTTTTATAAATGGGGATAATAACGGATTCCCCCCAAGAGGAGGGGCAACCCTCGGTTACCGCTGCGTTAAAAACTCTGGTAAGTATGGGTCCCCACAGTTCTGGTATTGATATGTACACATCAATGGGGACACCATCAACACCCGGTGCTTTGTCTCCTTTACTATTTCTTATTCCTATCAGGACTTCGTCCAAAGTTATATTAAGCGGGATAATAGGCAAAAGGCATTGGATATTTAAATTTACTGAGGGGATATCACTAGGGCTAAAAATACTAGAAAAATGGGCTACCCATTCTTCACAGCTTACATGAGTTAAAAGCTTTGGGACTGATTCAATTTTAAGTATTTTTGAATTCACTGTTTCCCAGAATAGCTTATTGTTTGAGGTTTCTGCTGCAAATGCAAGGTTGTCCCATGCCTCTTGTTGGAGCTCTTTCTTCCTTCGTTTTATATTAAGATTATATTCTACTCTAAGCAAATGGATAACTGAACTATCCCTTAGATTTATTTGAGAGAGCTATTTTCAAATGGTTCAGGGAAATAGTACAAAAGTGATCAAACCAGCCCCTAGCCTGTGTTGGTTTCCTGGGTAGTAACACAGTCAATAATTTAGTAATATGTGCAGAGATTTTAAGAAAATTAGACATAATCTGTGGCGGTTCCGTCCCGAAAGATAAACAATCATCTATTTCATTACTACATGTCTGTACAATCTTTTTTTGCATCACACAGGAGCAGGAACCTCTCCATTTCAGTCTTGTACCATTAGGGCATGTCGGTATAATGTTATTCACAATTGTACATGGTTCAGCTGTCTTGCGCCCCCATATATTCAGGTACATAGTGATTGAATTATGGTCACCTATAGACAATTCGACAACCGGCGGGGTAGAGCATAAATTTACAATATTGGCAGAAACTAAGACACGGTCAATACAACTGTGAGCAGACCTTCCAATAAAGGTTGGGATCTCATGTCCGCTCCCATCCTTAGCACACTGCAGAATATCCAGGTCAAAGTCTGTCATTACTGCATTTAGAGTGTTACCATAGGTAGTGTGTGGGAAGTGCAGATAATCATTACCCTCTTCATTTTGACATCCACATACTTTGGACATCGACAGAGGACAGGTAACAACATTAAAATCACCTAGCCAAACAATATTCAAGTAAAATTCTTCCCTATTGGCCATTTTGTCTAATTCTAGTTTTAATTCTAAAACGACATTATAGCGGGTGGAGTCAAAAACATTATTATAGAAGTTAATCAAAAGCACATCCTGGGCCTCCCTGTGCTGCAGCCATAATAACTGTGAATGATGCCCTATATTTATGCCTCTTTTGACTTTCAACGGTAAGTTATTTTTTAATAAAATTAACAAACCTCCCTCTGCTCTTCCACGGGGGAAGCAGTTGCGGGCAGATTATATGCTACATAACCATCGAAATAGACATCTACGGTACTCCAGGTTTCCTGAAAACAAACTATAACAAAAGAACTAACAAATTACTTCCATCCTAACAAACCAGACTTACTTGCAATGCCGGCTATGTTCCAACTAATAATTGAATAACAATCATCCTGGTGTATTCCCTGTTGTAATTCGGGTAGGATGGTTCCTATGCGGGCAGGGTCACTAAAGGGGGCACCATCTAAAACCTTTGCACTGTCGTCTAATATTGCACTACTAGAGGGATTTGCGATTAAACTGTGACCGTTACTCCGATCTATATTAACCCCTTTGTGGGAGGTTATTTGCTCTCCTTGAAATAAGGGTACAATTTTCTCACGGGCTACACAGTTCGACATGGGGAGGCCATCATGATCTTTGGTGGACCCCTTTACTGAGGGCAAATCTGGGTCCAAGGACCCAGGAACTCCCAACCCCCTTACATATATACTAGTTGGATCCAGTCAATCATTACAGTCTAGGGTACTGAGAGGTTGGAATCTATTATATATGGGCAGACCAGGGTATGTCTGCGAGTTTAATACTGAGTTAGAACTACAAGCACTGGGGTTCCTGTCTTCAAACAGAGGGTGGTTTAAATGTCTATAAAAATAACCAAGAGGGTAGAGCGAGACACGGCGTTCGGTATGCAGATTTAAAGCTGCTCTCTCGAGGGACATTCGCGCCCAGGATGGGTTCTTAAAGTTAATAATGATACAGTCCCCATACAGAGTCTTTCTGGAGGGCCCTATCCAATTCACCCTTCTAGTAAAAAGTACCTGGTCCGCCTGCCCCACCGGGAAACCGCATTTTTGGTGCAACCAGTGCACTACCTTATTTTTTAGGGTATCATAGCTTTCTTTTCGTTGCGCCTCTAGTTGTGGAACATTAACCATAACTGCCACATATGGGCTACACAGGCTCTTCCCTCCTTTCCAATTTATTACGAGTTGGGTGTTTATTATTTGTTGCCTCTCCATTAATCTGTAGACCAATACGCCTATCCACTCTTGCAAAAGAATTATTGGCTGTTTTAGATGTAGGATTAATAGTCCCTATATCATAGATCTTCCTAATCGGGCTGTGGGATGTGGCTATACCACTAGTGGATGGAATAGACATAACCTCGTTTATTGGATTTAGATTACGTCCGCAAATATCTTTAAGGATATTGCCAAGTTTGGTCACCTCCACATTTAAGCTAATTATTTTATCAACTAGAGGTTTGATAGTTGATTCGATTTTTTGTGTTAAGGTGGAAATAATAAAATTAGCTTGTTCATCAGGCAATAGATTTAGAACACTCTCTTTTACAGGTTCCTTACTCGTATTGCGAGAAGTGGCCCCTTTATCAGGTTTACAACTATTCCTTATCTTGGTTTGTTCTTTCCTGCAGTTTCTTTTCCTGTTCAGGGCCGGGGATCCACTTGTAGAGGGTGATTGGGGTTTCACAGTTTGCATCGATAGGGCTTGGGGAGGAGAAGGGCACTCAGAATGCACTAAGGGGATGAGATCTTGAACATTACCCGATGTGACATCTAGCCCCGGGGCGGATGAATTCACTTGACCATTAACAACTCCAAGAGACAAACGGCGTTCGGCCCTATTTATTTCCACATCTATGGCACTAACAACCTTAACTAAATATTCGTCTATGGTTGGGCCATGGCTTTCCTTATTTATAGGAGTTTTCAAATGTTTACGCTTAGACACCCTACCCCAACACAGAACCTTATAAAAGGTCACCCAATACACAAGGCTATTAAAACTAGATAAACTGATGCCATGAGTATTGTCACCAATGGCTACTATGACAGAACTATATAAATATCTTGTGTAGCTCGTATACTGTAGCTTAAAATATTTTATATTAAACGGCCGCAAGTAATATCCCTGTAACCATATAATATAATTGCTTACATTCTGCAACAAAAGTAAAAACAGATAAAACTAATTATAATAAAAATGTCCAAAATAAAAACTTCTTCTGTTCCACCAGGGAGTAGATGTCCATTACGAAGTGCAAGGAAATCAATAGTGCACAACTTGCTGAAAATGCAAAATACCACGCCCTGCTCTGCTCACTGTTTATGTTGTATACTGTTTATGTTGTATGGACTACCCAAAATACCTGTGGAAACTTGAGGAACATAGTCCTTTGGGGTTGCAAAATTATCCTGTATGCACGAAGTTCAAACAATAAATAGCGTGGCCCTGCCCTGCCCTGCCACGATCTGGCGCTGTAGGGGCCCTGGGCCGGTCTTTTCCGCCTCCTGGTGCTGGCGGGTGACAAAGACAGCAAGAGCCACAGGGGAATCCAACACTCCCTCAAAGGGGAGATGAGGAGAAAGTAGAAAAAGGTCAAATACAGCAAGGCAACACAGCGATGTGTGCCAAGGGTCGCGATGTCAAACGAGCGCGCTGTTTCATGTGGGGCTAGCAGGCCTCAACAACACCACAACTCTTACCAGTGCGCACCAGTCAGCTTTCGACGAACCACCACAATCATTTATATACTGTCCTCACTCGGACTCCAAATCGGGGCTGCAACTGCCTTGCGCTCCAACGGTGGATATCTTCAATGGCAAGGTTCGTGAGGGAGGGAGGGAGGCAGGGTAGCTAAGCCCCAGGCAGATTCCAATTGCAGATCACGGCCCCCGCTCCCACCGGCCACCTCACCTCATGCAGCAGCAGGCCACGGCATACAACGAAGGCAGAAGGGGACGCCGGAGGCACTGGAGGCTCCAGATGCTGTGTGTAGTTGGCTTGATCTGGCTCCCAGCGGGCCTCTGCCAAAGATCGCGTCTCGTCCCCCGCAACCGGGCAGAGCGCCGCTGTGCGCGGGCCGGCGTTACGATTCACAGACGTCCCGGGGGGAGGCCGCAGAAATCACACACGCAACACCCCGCTCCGGAACGCAGAGTGAACTTAGACACCCACCGCTGTACCTCTATAGGCCCTCCAGCAGAGGCTCCGTCCCACCGCAGTACCTCTATAGACCCTCCAGCAGAGGCTCCGTCATGCCCGGCAGACCTCCGCGTCGGGCCGCAAGTCTCGGCTGAATGCCCCGCCTCCAGCCCTCGATGGAGTTGAGCTCACCAGGAGTCATTCCATGTGTTGCTGCTTTTGCCAATGATAGATACTTCTGTGTTGTCTGTATTCAGAAGCAGTATATGGTTGTGATCTTGTCATGGTAGAAGTAGGCAAGGTTGTTGCACAGCTTCAGTGAGGGTGTGATATTGTTTTCGCTGGCAGTCAGGTTGGAGAATTCTTTAACAATGTTGAAAAGTTCCTTGGTATTGTTGGTGCTGGTTTTCATGAATGCGGCAATGGCAATATTTTTTGTTGCCCTCAGGAGGCGGTGGTAGATGTTGAGGGAGGTCTTGAAGGCTGCCCTGTCAGAGGCGTTCTTGCCGGTGTGCCCTCTCTTCTCCAACTGTTTGTTGTCTAGTTTTGCTGTTCTGAGTTGTTGGGTACACCAGCTGGCATTTTTCTCTGGATGTTGCTCTTGATGGGGATTATGCTGTCTGTGCAATTGGTGATCCAGGCATTGACGTTTTTCACTCCCTGTTTGAGGTTGGTGGTGAAACCAGAGTTGAAGGTGCTGAGGGCCTTTGCCCAGCTGGTCTCTGAGAGTTTATTCCACCTCCAGTGGGGGGCGTTGGTCATCTTGGCGTGGCTGTGTGGGGGCTGGAGATGCTGAAGTGGACGATGGAGTGATCAGTCCATGTGAGTTCTGTGACATGGCGGTATTTGATGCGGTTACTGGAGTTGAAAATTAAGTCCAGCATGTGTCCTGCAGTGTGTGTAGGGTCGTTGCCAAACTGGGTCAATATGAGGCTGCTCATACTGTCGAGGAGGTGTGTGATGTTTTTGTCGTTGAGGTTGTCGAAGTGGAAAGTTAGGTAACTGAGGAAGATAAATATTTCTTCGAGTCTAAGGTTAGGGGCACAATAATGTCTGCGATGGTATTGCAGAAGCTGGAGCATGGGGCCTGGGGGCCGGGATGCGAGGGTGTCTCTGATGGTTGTCATGTTGTCTGTGTGGTGCTTGAAGTTGAGATATTCCATGGGGTGGTGGTGTTGTCGGTGGTGGTGGTACACTGTATGGTCTCTTTATGGATAATGGGTGATTGTCCTTCCAGCTTGTTGTTGCGGTTCTGGTGAGTGATTTTATATACGTCGGGATCGCTGTGGCACTGTCTGGGGCAGATATGGGGTTGAGGGTGTAGAGCTCAGGAATGGTGTATTTTCGGGGGGCAGGAGGACCAGGGGTCATGGCGCTGAGCACAGTCCAGGCGCGAACATAACAGATGGGCTTGTATTTGGCTTGCCTTTGATGCTCCAGTGGTGCCGTCACGCTGCGGCCTGCATTAAGTAGGTCCTGGGGTGGGCAGAGCTTTTGTTGGCGGGAAGAATAATAAATGGGAAAGCCAAGTAAAAAAAACCTCAGTGGGACAACCCGGGCACCTGATGTGTCACTGGATCTGTCTAGAACAAGCAGTAACTGGAGGCCATAGAAAAATGGCAACCTAGGTGTCCAGGTGCCTACTGATGTGGTTGTACTGCGACCTACATTAAGTACGTCCTGGAGTGGGTGGGCCTCCTGTTGGCGGGAAGAACAGTGATTGGGAAAACCCAGTTGGGATTGAAGTGCAATGAAGTGGTGGAATAAATTGGTCAATGAAGGACATATGGTCTTCATTGGCAAATGCAATGGGGCCTCATACGTTCCTGCCATGCTGGACTGTCATGGAAACTACTGGTCTACTGTATAAATGAATCAAAACACAACATTGAGGGGGGGGTCACCATGAGCATGGCCACTCTTTTTCTTTACCTGTTTGAGCATGAATAAGAAAAATAATGCCTTCTCAATAAACATGAGTGCTGAATAATAGCTTACTTGGACCTGGAATCTTCACAGCAGAGTACCAAAAATCTGTTCTTTTAGTCTTACAGTACCCGTCAACAAGATATCTAAGAGGACAGGGAAAGCTTCCTAACAAAGCAGAAGAAAGCCACAGACTAGTACAGACAGGAAGAAGTCAGTTACAAAAACATGAAATATAGATCAAAGGATAATGTGGGGATAACAAGAATTTAACAAACATTAGATAGAAGAGGAGTTGAAAAATGTAGACAGTATGAAAAAAATAAACGAGGCAAAATGATTCTCATAGTGGGGAGAGGTGAAAATGAGGGAAATAACAGTAATAATCCCCAGGAATTACTGGGGCCAGCAGAACCATCGGCCACAGCCGCACTGCTGGTAGTGGTAGTTCCACCTGCCGCAGCACTGGTACTGACAGCCCCTTCACCTTCACCCGCCTTAGACAATGCCCTCTTTCTCTTGGGTGCTGATGTAAGATATAAAGATAAAAAATAAATTAGTGGTACAGTTAATCTCCCCAAAACGTTTTTGACAAGCAAACGCAGTAGGATTGCACTTTTCTGAATCAGATCACCAATAGCACTAGTATACTGAGTTGACCTATTCGTAATTCCCTAAACCTAAGCCCTATTCCTAATTTCCTAAACCTAAACTACATTTGGAACTACTAATGCTTCGCAAACAATGATCTTTGCTTCTCAGCCCAATTTGATGGGCCTACTCAGTCTCCCTTTTCAATGCATAATTGCACTACACTTCACTCAGAGATTGGAACTGAATGAGGTACATAAAGAAAGGTACAGAGAACACTAACTCACTGATATTACTACTACCACTATCTTAGTGACAGGACAAAGGAGTCTGCATGACTTCTTAAATAAACAGCCCAAGAGAGAGCCCACATGTATGATTAGGTAGTGTCAAGCACCTGGCTAGCTCAAGCTGGATCACATAATATTCGTAACATAAACTGAACTTACTTCTGAGTGTGAGCAACATGCTATTTGAAAAAGATATTTGCATTGTAGAACACAAAATAAATAATTACTCCCTGAGCCCCGCAGGTCGAGCAGGTCCTGTTTCCTATCCAGTATGTCGGGCCAGCGGTGTGTCAGCTGCTGCATGGTGTGCTGGACCCCAATACGCTGCTGCAAGCACGGGCGCACCCTTTCCCACAGCAGTTGATGCTCCCGCAGGGTGTACCCCCTCCCAGGCCTGCTGCAGCATGGAGGAGAGGTGGCACTGCACATAAATAACAAGTGCAGCCACCTCTGCCACAGAAAAAATGGGGTGAGGCTGCAACTCTTGTTGGCACTGGTGACAGCAAGGTGTGAGGCTTTAGAGCAGCCACACTGGCTCTGCCGCTTGCTATCTGTCGTTGCTCCCCTGACATGGCACTGGGTAGGAATAGGAAGTAGGAATAAAGAGAACAGAGAAGCAGAAAGGGAGAACTAAGGAAGTACAAAAAAAGTACAAAAAGTCACGGAAAAAGTTTTTTAAAAAAGACAAAAACGTAAAATACACAAAGACACACACTGAAATAAAAATGAGGCAAATGATGGCTGGATGAGTGGGATTGGGGGAACATTAAATATATATAAAAGAGATACAAAAATCAGGCTCAGCACCATGCAGAGAACTAAAAGCAGGAAAAACAAAATGGCTGCCCCCATGCAAACCATGTGGTTACGTTTGCGCTTATTTTCCAGCTTGGAACGAGCTACTGGCCTGAAAAAGTGGTGCAAATTGGCAGATGAGCATGCTTCTGCCCATTTATTGACTTCCGCAGAATCTCGCAGAGCTTTTTTGGAACTCCACGGAATTCTGCAGATAACTCCACGAGTTCCACCCAGACCTACTTATTAGGAGGGCATTAAATCCTATGACACTTATAATAAAGCAGGCAGTATATCTGTAACATTCATGATAGAGTCAACTCTCTGTCAAAGGGACAGTATTGGCATTTTCCAGCATGGCTTGCAACTTTTAATGGGATATTTCCTACACTTCTCCACAGAGCTCCAATTCTTGGGCACAGCACATGAACTTCTGTAGAAAGCCGAAGTACACTGAAAGGATCAGTGCCAGCACTTCTCAGAATTGATACTTTTGATGGAAATATGCAGTACATCATAACAGAGAACCTATATTTGGAGTCAGATTTTGACAATGATCATCGTCAGAGCTGCCAAACCTTAACCTGCTTAATATTTAATGGAACAATATAGACATTTCTCAAAAGCACTTCCATAGTTTAATGGAACATTACAGGCACTTTTGAACAGAGATTACATACACTGGAAGAGAACATATATTTCACAGCACGGTTGATCTACTCATTATGGTAAAGACAACAGGACTTTCCAGGGTACATCATAATGGTACCATACATTTATTTACTCTTCTTATTGGACTTCCATTCTTGTAATGGGTTATACTATTACCTCTCAGCAGCCGTGCTTCACTTTTATCGACATGCATTGCCACTTCTTAACATTGCTTTCAGTACCCAAACATATAAATGAATGCTGCATGGCTGGAACTTTCATCTTGTGGATGAATAGCACATCCTATGGCTCAGTAGGCACTCCATTGTAGGGTGTGTTTCTACACTGAGCTCCTCTTCCAGATAAAGAGGTGTTGCATAATTCTATCTATCTCTACTGCAGCAGGCCACAGCAAAAGAAAGGACAGGGGAGAGCAAGAACAGAAGACAGAGTGGGGGAAGAGAGAGAAACAGATACAGAGGGAAGCAGAAAGAGGGCCAAATGCTACAGGAGAGAGGGAGATGGGGGCAAGAGGGAGATACGCAAATAGTAAGAGAAAGGAGGGATTAAGCAGAGTAAAGGGCAAAACAACTCTGTGTGTGTGTTTGTGTGTGAGAGGAGAGAGAGAGAGAGAGAGAGAGAGAGAGAGAGAGAGAGAGAGAGAGAGAGAGAGAAACATACAGAGGGAGGCGGAAAAGGAATCTCTATAAGTGATCTTTAAAACATACAGAGTTTTATTAATTGATAAAGGGAACCATGCTTTCAAATGCAAGATTATACACCCATTTTCCACACATGCCAATTAAACTAGTCCTTAAAATGCTATCAATGTATGACCAATGTTTAGATTGAGGTTGTTGTAGAAAATTAGCTGTACCCTATTAATAACAAGAGAATTAGTATTCTAATCTCCCTCCCCAATGCGGTTGAGACCACCTGTTAGGATCATCTCAACATGGTGGGTCAGACTGGCTGATGATGAAGCATGCCACAAAAGAGTGGGTGAGGCCTTTCCATCCAAATCTTTGTGGTTTTTTGTGTTCGGTGTTCTGTAACACATGGTTTTTTCATTCCTGAAATGAATATAGGAATATTACTCTTGCCATACCTCTTGTGTAATATGGTTTTATGTGAAGAGGATGCATGGCAAGCAGACCTCTAGCTCCCTTGTTGTGTGATTGAGCCCAATTATGGTATGACAGTGCAACTGACAATTATTGACATTGTCAAAGATCTGGTCTTTTGGACATGCAGATGTACGGGCCACTAAAGCTCTTTAAAAGCTAGAATGTTAGAGGTCCCTGGCAACCACTTTTCACTGTAATAAATCAGCAGTGGAATATTAGCCTCATTAAGCCTCTTTAATTCTTTGGAGAGACAGGGAAGAGTATTCAAGGTCTAGCTCATATGAGGTGGTTTAGGGCAAGTTAAGGTACAGTACATAAAAATGACCAATGCTGAAATGAAAAATAGTACAGTGCAGCCAGAGTTAAGATATCTAAACATTTTAATAATGTGTCATCAAGTATAAATACATTTACAATATACCTGGTAAATTCTTAAAGTAGAAATTATAAAAAATGCAATACAAATAGTCGTTGAATAAAATAGTGAAGCAATAAAGCAATGAAACCGTGGATCTTGGCTATGCATTCTATATGATAATGTTCGCACTGCTCTAATATTCACAAATGTGTAATGTTCACAACGTACTAATATTTGCCAAACACCCAACACAGCTGGAATGGAAAACACAACACCAATCCAATGCAGCAGGGAAATGGCAACAGTTGCAAAAAGGAAAGGTTGGCAAGCAACTGCTGAAACACGGAAGATATTGTAACAAACGTAAGAAGACAATCTTCCTGCCTAAGTAGTTACTTTGTAGCAAGTTGGTTCTGTTTTAACCCCTTCGGTGCTCATGACGGAACGGTTCCGTCATGAGCCACGGTTGAGCTGTGCTCATGACGGAACCGTTCCGTCATGACCACGCCCGCGCAAGAAACCGTCAGCACAGCGGCGGAATTTGCGCAGCATGGAAGGGGTTAAGGTAAAAACTCCTAAAACAGCACAGAAACAATGTTCCACGTAGGAAGTGTGGTAGAATGGGTCATTTTGCCATTGTTTGTAAGGATCAAAGGAGAAATATAATGCCTACACCTGGTAAAGTATCTTGCACATCAGGAAGAGGTGACAGCATACATAAGTGTGAATGCTGTATGAGTACAGAGGAGAATAAAGGTTTTGTGGTTTCTCTTTCAGAGAAAATCTCCAATGTGAATAATGCTGAGTATAAGTATACTAAGAAAGCCCCCATGTGCACTATTGAAGTTGCAGGTGTTGGTTTAGAACTCATGGCGGATTCAGGTTTACCATGGACTATTATTTAAAAAAAATACTTTAAGGAAAAACATAGTGATGTTTTGAATTTTAGGGAAATATTACCACCTGACATCATAGCGGAGAGTTATGATGGCTCAAAGGTTGATATGGAAGGTTATTTTGAAATTAACTCACGATTCAAGAGCAGAGTCGTATTTATTAAACTGTATGTTGCTGTTAAAGGGGTAAACGTTCTGGAATGGAAAGACCAATAGAAGTTCGGTATCATTCTTAATCCCCGCTCAAAGGAAAATGTTATGTTGGATGAAAATACGTATCTTGATAATGTTGCTGTTACTGGTTGTGAAGACAAATAAGCCTTTGTAAAAGAAAAATTTAAAGATGTGTTCTCAGAAGAATTAGGTAAATTAAAGGATTACTCTCACAAATTAAACTAAAATATGACACTATACCTGTTAAACAAAAACTTAGAGGTGTACCTATAAATGTCAGAGAAGAGTTGAAAAATATGCTCAATGAATTGGTTTATGAGGGCATCATTGAACCTATTGACTCAGCTGAATGGGTTTCTCCCATTGTTTTAGTTAGGAAACCTGACCAAAAAGTGAGAGTCTGTGTTGATCTTTGAGCATTGAATGCTGGAATAGTGGTGGATTGTCACCCTCTCCCAAACATTAATGAAGTTGTGTCGATGTTAGAAGGTGCAAAGGTTTTCTCACCTTTGGATTTAAGATCAGCATATCACCAAATCGCTTTGGCTAAAGAGTCTAAGATGCTAACGGCATTTATTACACCGCAGGGGTTATTTCAGTATACAAGGATGACGTTTGGGTTAGCATCAGCTGCCTCGGATTTTCAAGGTGTCATGTTTAACATTTTTAGAGATGCAGACATGTTTGTGAAGTGCTTTCAAGCTGACATCTTTATTTTTTCAAACAATGAGGAGGAACATTAAAAACATTTAAAAAGATATGCGAAAGGCTAATAAAAAGTGGTTTAACTCTTAAAGCTAATAAGTGTACAATGTTTAAAAATACGGTAGAATACTTGGGACATACGTTAACAGGTAATGGTGTAGTGCCTAAGAAATCTAACGTAGATGGTATTGTAAATGCACCTCCCCCCATCAACAATGAAATTGTTGTCTTTTGCAGGAATGTGCGAATATTACAGTAAGTTTGTTAGTAATTTTGCATCAAAAATGGAACCTTTAAGAAAGTTATTGAGACTAAAAACAGCATTTGAATGGAAAGAGGAACAACAACATGCTTTTGAATCTATCAAAGAAGATATTGTTAATGCTCCCACTCTTAAACCGTTTTGCATGAACAAAGAGTGCGTAATAACAGTAGATGCAAGTTTGTATGGAATTGGAGAGGTTTTGTCGCAGAGGTGTGGAAAAGAGGAGTGGAATGTGTGCTTCCTGTATTTTGAATGAAACAGAACGCAGATATGCTGTAATTGAAAAGGAATTATTAGCCTCTGTCTGGGCGATAGAACATTATCGCAATTATGTCTGGGGAAGTAAATGAATTTTAAGAACCAACCACAAACCCCTTGTCAATATTTTGTCCCCAGGAGGTGGATGGAATTCCACAACACACATTGTGAGACTTACTTCCAGATTGCAGGAGTATTGCTTTAAGACAGAATTTGTCCCTGAAACAAATAATGTCATGGCCAATTTTTATGTCACATCTTCCTTGTCAGGAAAATGTCTGAGAATTTTGATGATGCTGATGTTGTTACCACTATTCAGGATGTAGTATCTGGAGAGTTCGAAGGTATTTCTGAAGATGTGTGGAGACTGAGTGAAAAAGAGGACTCCTTATGGCAGACCATCAAGGAGCCCATTTTGAGGGGATGGCCCAAGAAAGGTAATTTGAGTGCTGAAGTCATGCCCATGTTTAAGGTTGCTGATGAGTTGGAGTTAGATGGTGAACTCATGTACAAAAAGGGTAAATGTGTGCCACCCTCTGGTGTGCAGAAGTTAATTTTAGAATTGGCACATAAATCTCACCCTGGCATGTCTGCCATGAAACGCCTTGTAAGAAACTATTTTTTGTGGCCAGGTTTGGATCGCATGGTTAATCGCACAGTCAGGGAATGTGATGTGTGTGTGTCTAGTGAGAAAATGTTGAAACTAAATGTGCCTCCTTCAAAAAAATCTAAGTGGAAAAAAATGGCTTTTGACATTTCTGGTCACTTCATGTGTTTACCAAATGATTCACGATATGCGTTGATACTCGTGGACTACCATTCTATGAGGCCAGAAGTGAAATTTGTGTCACATTCTACTACTAACATTGTTATGGAATGTTTTAAAGACGTTTTTGCCAGAGAGGGTTGTCCTGCACTTCTTGTTATAGATAATGGGGTGCAGCTTACTTCTTCAGAGATGGAAAATGTTCTTAAATGCCATAATATTAAACATGTAACAACTTATTTATATGACCCACATGAGAATGGTCTAGTTGAACGCTTTAACAGAGCTTTAAAGGGTTATGTTTCTGATGTCATCAAGTTTGGAGGTGATTGGAAAAAATTAATAAGAGAAAGGTTGTGGTTATATCGTATCACGCCACATACCATTACTGAGATTATTCCTTTTTGCCTTTTAAATGGAAGAGATCCTGCTTCCAAGATTTGCCCTTGGTGGTTCAAAGAGAAGTGTAAAAAAAATATTTTTCTGATAAAATGTTAAATGGTGCAGCACAAAGGGTAGAAACCAAACAAGTCAAAACAAACATTTGGTATGACAATAAGTGGAAAACCAAACTCCATGATCTCAAAGTTGGTGACTGGGTTAAAATTAGGAAACCAGGTTTCACTAGTAAATGCTCAGAAAGATTTAGCAAGGTCATGAAGATTGTTAAAGTTTTTGATAATAGTGTCATCACACAGGATGGAAAGTTGTGGAATGTTAAGCGTGTTGCCAAATGTCCTATTGGATCAAATATTGTTAATGTTGAAAGTGATTCTCCAGAGTATTCCTTGTTTAGAATTGGGAAGTCAGGTCATAGTTACAATCAAGGATGTATTTCAAGCTCACACTCTGAAGCGCATAATAGTTCTGAAGACACTCTTGTTTCTAGGGTTAAAGATTCAGACCATTTCCTAGAAGACTGTCAGATTTCGTCAGATAATCTTACAGTTTTATCTTTTTGGTTTGTTTGTTTGGAAAAAAGGAAATATGTTATATTTTGCACTTTACAATGCTTGTTATTTGTATCTTTCTTCACTGTTGCATTACCTCAACGTGCATTTTACAATGTGTGTTCTAATTCCATCTGGAGCCCTTTGGCTGCTGCCATCTAGAAGAGTTCAGTTACGCTGGTCCTTCTTGATGGTCAGTAGTGCTATGGTTGCTGTGCTGCATTAAGCAAATAAATACTTTCAGAACCACCTTTAACCAACAAGCCTAGCGTTTAAGTTGTGTAGAGGCTGGTATCTGCAAAGGAAGGGGGAACGAGTTTATGAATGGGTTCATGGAATAATTAACAAATAGGACTCAAATAGGTCACTGGTGTGAGGTCTCAGGCACACAGGACTTGCCACAGGCTATCAGATTGCTCTTGGTCTGGCTTGCTGAACCTCTGCAGCCCCAAGGCCAAATGACAATCAATAAAAATGGTGATGCAGGTAGATTCATCTCTTAGGACTCCATTCTGAGTGCATTGGTTAACCTGATGTGGAAATTTTTGGGTTGAATTTTGTAATTCCTTGTTGTCCATTATGGAAAGTGGAGTAATATGGGACACTGTAATTTCCATATGTTATTGTCATACTCCTTTTTCTGAGTATTTATTTTGCCTGGTTTGACCTGGTGAATATGTCCCCTGGAATCCCCTGTGGTGTTATTGCCTTTAGTTGTAGCAAACGCAACATAACTGAATGCATTGTATTATACATTTTGGTGGAAACTCTTGTTTTTACCAAAATTAGAATAAAAAGATAAGTCAGAATAAATGCCTTCATCTTGCCTACATATGCAACAGTTGATCTTCCACCAGCCCACTTCTAGAAAGGAGTTTGAGGCACTTCTTGAAACACTGTTCACAAGCATCTACAGACTAACAATAATTCTTCATGCAGCAGCCTTAGTCCTAGCCAGAAAGGGGTAGGAAGCCTGCTGCTCCATACACCTCCAATAACAGGATCCATGCTGGTTCAAGCCCAAATAGTGTCCAGTGCATTTTGCAGTTCAAAATGCCAGGTATCCAGGCTGAGACAAAATGTTCCTTCATGCAGAGAACCCTGGGAAGTTCATTTCCTAGAAGGCAATGCAGGAGTTTGTCAAAGTGCAGAGTGTGAGATATACCAGCCAGAGGACTGCTATGGCTTAAGCCTAAGTAGTTTACATCCAGAGATGCCCACCAACAGGGAATAACAAGGAGGAATTGAGGGATGGAGTTGTTTTGGCAGCATATATCCTTTACCTTGTAAATGACATTCTTGGCCTAACATAAACAATTGAAATCAGCTTTGGTTATTCATACAGACAGGGGCACTGGTTGTCTTCAGGATGCATTTATCATATGAATTTGTTCCAACAGTTACAGCAGTGTTCCATAGTGTTTTCAATTGTAGGTTGTTGCTAAAATAATAAACAAGAAGGGCAAATTTCTAGTTTGAAGTCTGTGGAATTATTTTACACAGGAAGACTGGTAGGCAACTCTTTGGGGTGCCACTAGGCACCCTAGAACAGTTATTAAGCTGTCATCAGCTGGGGCTTGTGCAGAAGGCCAAGGAAGTCTTAACCTTCAGGCAGCCAGATGTGTGACCGCTGTAGAGTCTCCCTTGCAGGGCTTACTGAATCACCTTAAGGAAAACCAGTTTGCAATTTGATAGGTCCCACAAGGTTTAGGGGCCCACAAAAAAAATCGGAGACAACATCTAGGGAAAAGGGAAAATGGTTGAGATAACAGAGCTATAGGGGCAGTGGTGACTGGTAATTTAAAAGTGGTGGGGCATAAAATGTGGGTATGACTTTTATGTGGCGAGCAAGGCAAACAAGCTTAGGGCCTAATTACGATGTCAAGCGAACTTAAGTCCACCTGACATCGTTTTGGTCATGGGACCGCCCGACCTGTCCGCGGTCCCGACCAATTAGGATGCGACCGAACAGTGTTGGGTCGCACTCCTATTCTTTACAATGGGAGTATGCATTCCGACCGGAATGTATGCTCTCATTGTAAAATGAAGAGGTGCAGTTCATGCCTGCACCCTGTGGCAGGCACATCAAGGTGCCTGCTACGGGGTGCAGGGATCAACAGTGGGGTACCATAGGTGCCCCCTCAGCCACCAATGGGGGTCCGGTAGGGGGGCCCCCAAAGTCAACTTCTTACAGCCTTTCAGTGCCGGACAGGCCGGCACAGAAATGCTGTCGGAATCCAACATTGTGATGCATTAGGAAAAGGCTCCGACTGACGGTCGAAGATGTTCCTGATGCAATGTAATCAGCCCCTTAATCAGCAAATCCCTGTCCAGGATGGGTCCTCCCCTTGAGATTTATTTTTAAAATATGGTGAAAGTTCATTTGAAAGCAAATTAATTTTGTGAGAAAGCAAGGTTTATAAAGCAGTGGGAACATATAGTCTTGAAATATTAAACTCATTAAAAACTGCCCCATACGTTACTGCATTAATTTAATGTGCAAATTTTACTGTGCAACAACTTCAGGCCCTTTAAAGAGTGTGCTTGCCCAGCGTCTTGCATTCCATGGGGCATCAACATTGGAAGAAAATGCTCTAACCAGGATTCGGGAAGCACCCACAGCTGCTTGCTGCAAATAGTCATAAAGAAATATGTGCTGACAGGTCTTTAAGTGGAATGATAAAAGTGGAGGCTATCTAAAAGGGAACATGTAAAATTACTTTTCTGTGATTCCCATAGTATGCCTCCCAACCAGTATTTTGGTTTCTCTTCAAGATGTTATTGCATCCAGCTATAGAACACAACGACTGACATACACCTAAAATGAGTCAGTATGATTGGCTTTGTCAATGGTTGTTAGCTGTTTAAGATAAATGACTAACAACGATTTGTTATAAATAAGAAACATTGGAAATGTTTCAACTCTGAAATTGTGCGACTGTGAATTAAATATGATTGAGGCCTGTGGAATGAGTATTGGCCTTCAGTTATGTGTGCTTCAAGTTAGATATGTATGCCCTTTTTCTATGCACATCTCATCTATCTGCTCATTTTCATTCTACTCTCTTTAATCTTCAGCACTCTCTTTTCACTCTCCCCAGAAATTACTTCCTCAAATTTCCTATATTTCACCACCCCCAAACATTCCCCTTTCATACGAAATTTTAATTGCAACTGGAATACATGACCATTGTTCTGTATGCTTTGCAGCGATGCTTAACCACTGACAGGGACTTTGCTTTGCCTTCAGCCTCAGCTCCAGCACTCTCAACCAAAGCCCTCATAAACACCTGGCACAACCCAAAGTATGCACTATGCAAGAGTAATAAAAAGCGCACAAAAAAATACATGATGAAGTAGCTAACTCTCTTGGGGAATGCAAAATTACGTACAAAATGTACAATAAGAGAGGAACTAAATCACTGACATGCATTATCTTAACATTTTTAACATCCATTGTTTGTAAATCAATCCATATTTTTGGCATTAATGTTATGGGCATGAAGACAGAGCTAGTTTTAACACCATAAAACAAAGAACTGTCTTTACAGTAAGCACATATTTCTCACTTTGAGCTTGACTTGGATATTTAGATCAACTTCACAAGGAAACAAGAACTTTTCTTGCCTTTTGGTTGAATTTCGAAGGGAACAAATGCAGCAGCTCCACTTCTAAAGAGGCCAGTGACCTGCTGCCAGGGCCTGGGGTGTCACAGTGGGGGAGGTTAGTGTGACCAGGGGTCTCAGCACAATATAAACAACACAAGATTAGCATTATAACACTTTCCATTACCGAGCACAAGGCACCAATGGTTCTTGCAATCCAATTCTATGTGTGATGAATTGGAGAGGGTGGGATCTATTCCGGTGAATGACGGACGTCTGGCATCACGGATGGATGCAGACTCGAAACCCTGACGATAATAGTGTCACTGGGTTATAGTTGATAATATCTTAAACCACAATGGCAATGAAAGGCTTTAGCAAGGTAAGCCTTGCGTTGTGTGTCACAGTGCCTAAAGTAGATTTACTGCCTGGCTTCTATCTCCTGCTTCAGAGCAAGGTGGGGCTGGCAGCCTGAGATAGACAGCCCCGACTTAAATACATCGATTTGTTTAGAGATATCTCTAAATAAATCAATTAAATATTTTCTAATGGAGAAACCGCCCCTGTATGGGTGTAGTTTCATGCCTTTGGGCTAAACTTTCTGTTGGAGCCGACCTCGTGGCGTGGTCCTGTTCCCCCTCGCCAAGCCGCACGAGGTCCCCTGCACCTCGGGGCTCCTCCATTTTGGATTGTACGTAACTCTGCGCGCCAGCCTACGTGACCCCGCTCAACCCGGCCTCGGCCCCAGCAAGCCCCGACATCCAGGCACCAACAACTGGCCAGGGGGTACCACGTGAACACTTCCCCACTCCCGGCGGAGGGCAGTATCGATGGGACCCCCAACCGTCCTCCCACACCTAGGTGCGATCGCCCCACAGCTCTCCTGGGCCTGGTGCCTCTCCCGCTGGGCGTCTGGCCTCTCCCAGCCCGGCCTCTCCGCCCCCCCCGGGCGCAAGGGTCCGGACATCAAAGGGCTCCAGACCTATATCTGGGGCGACCCTGCAACAGGACCGCAGTTGTATCCCGGAGTCGAGAGCCCTGCTGATTGAATCGCGGCCGACCCAACGGAGAAGAACTCTTGCTTGAAACTCTACCACGAGCCCTGCTGACTGCGTCGCGGCTCCACCTTATTGAGGTCACGAAGCCTCACGGAACATCGGAGCCCTGCTGACGCTGTCGCGGCTCGAGCTGAACCAAGACAC
The DNA here is from genome assembly GCF_964204655.1 of Triturus cristatus. Taxonomy (NCBI): domain Eukaryota; kingdom Metazoa; phylum Chordata; class Amphibia; order Caudata; family Salamandridae; genus Triturus; species Triturus cristatus. The sequence continues at coordinate 637,847,709 of NC_140580.1, read as the reverse complement.
CGTAAGAGCCCTGCTGACCTGGTCGCGGCTCGAACTCCACGGACTGAACACCAGAGCCCTGCTGATGCCGTCGCGGCTCGACCCCTCCGAGATCCGGAGGCCCTCCAGCGTGGGGATAAGAACTGGGCCCCAGGTACCCTCGTACCAAGCTGCTGCTAAAGACTGTCCCGCTACCCCGTCCCTACCAAAGACTTTGAGACTCTTGTGGATCCCTCGATCCCCCCCTTGTAAATATTGATAATCGTAACTTCATAAGTGCTGATAAAGAACTGCTCATCTTGCTGAATCCCCTTGAGTCCTGTGTGGTGGTGTTACTGTGCTAGTACGTTATAGGAGGAGGACCTCTCCCCGGAGGCTTCTCAGCAGCGCTCGGCTACTTCGTGCAGTGTGGGGGCCCCTCTGGGTGGTCTCTCCGACTCCCCGAGGCCCGCCTTCCAACACTTTCCAATTACACACATACCAACTCTGCATAAAAGACCTATCCTGTCCCAATAAAGTTATGACAAAGCTTTTGCAAAGTGTTGCTATTGGCCCATTAGGGATTAGCGGAAGCTATATTTTGCATGAGACACAAAAGGCCTGATTTAGGGTGTGGAGGATGGGTACTCCATCACAAACGTGATAGATGTCCCATCCACCTTATTACAAGTGCATTACATGCTAAAGCACTTGCAATAAGGTGGATACGTTATATGTTAATGCACTTTTAATAAAGCGGAGGAGATACCTGTCATGTTGGTGATGGAGTACTCGTCCATCCACCGCTAACCCAGGCCTTATAACTCCTGCTGGTGATACGACGGCCATTTTGGAACAATTATTTTTCTTTGTGACATAAGGATGCTCTCTGATGTGTTGGGAAACCTTCATCACTACCAACACATTGCCACATCATAAACCTTAACAAAAATATGCCCATGTCTCACTTTTCACTCAACATCATTATGCATCATGTCCCTTCACTTTCAATCTGATAATCACTCACATCCCAGAATCAAAACCAAAGCTTTTCATATTTGGAAAAAAAGTATTTTTTAAAACTAGGCTATGTATGTGAGACTTCTGCACTCCCTAATAGGCCCCTCACACTAAGAATTTGCAATCAAGGTGCTAAATATTGTGCAGCAGTCCTTTCCTATGAAGTGTTCATGGTGACCTGAGAGGTCATGGTACATTAGTAACAAGTTAGTTCAAAATGTTTCAGTTATTGGTTCCCTGCATGACTTTTATTCCCTTGGAAACTCCAGCATCAACACTGAGACTTGCAGGCACCGGGTGAAAATGCCTCCTTCATCAGGCTACATTCTCTCTAGTGTAAAGAAGTCATGTCTGTGACATGTCAAGTTAAGACCTGAAAGGGTCTCATTCCGTTTACATTTTTATGGAAAGTTTCATAAATGTGGCCTTAAAAAGATACGGGAAACTAAAAGCAAATCAAATACTAAAGCCAATATTTACCAAGATTTGTGAGACACAAGGTCAAGTGATAATCAGGGTTGCGTTACAGGAACAGAAAAAACAAATTGCTCAGCATTGAATATACAATGCCCAGATTTACTAAATTCTCATGCAACGCAGCGCAGCAGCAAAAAATGCTACGTTGCGTTGCGTGAAAAGGAGAGATCAGGAGAGCGCCATATTTACAGAGATATTGCACTCTCCTCCCTTCTCCCTAGCGCCGGTGCTCAATCAGGCAACTGTGTACAATGCACACAACTTTGCTCCATATTGCAAGTGTGTGTGCGTGAGTGTAGCAGAAGTTTTGTACTGAAGAATACCCTTCCAGTACAAAATACTATGCTTAGACTAACTATAAAATTTTTCCTACTTTGAATGCATGCTGTACAGTGCAGCACACATGCAAAGTCGAAACAAAGGAGAAATAAAAGCATTTCTCCTTGATAGCGCCTATTTGAATTCTGCTTTATTTTTTTAAGCAAAACCCTGTCTACTTTTCTTAGTTGATAAGGTTTTGCATCAACAATTATGTGTGGTTGCATGGGAACACCCATGCACCACCCATGGAATGACCCCCTGGTGCTAAGTAAAACAAAGCAGCGCTATGCACAACTTTGTGTTACTTTTAAGTTAATTTCCAGCGTAAAACAAGTTTTGCGCCGGAAAGTAAATTGGGAAAAAAGATTTTGCATTGACTTGCATCACAAACACAGTGCAAAATCTTAGTAAATTAAGTCATTAGCCACGCTTGAGCTAAACATTACATTTTTATACCATGTTAAACCTGATGTAAGATTGCCTTACGACACAAAGGCTAGCAAGCGGGGTCTTGCCTCAGATTTGTAGTTAAGACATACTCTTACTGCTAATTCTTTTTACCTATATTTTTGTGGAATTTACACTAAGCATTGAAAAACAACACATTTTCCTTCTGCCCATTATTTGCACCTGTTGTAATTTGGCAATATTGTTTCACACAAAGTAAGGTTGTGCTACTTTAAGTGACTATATTTGATGGGGCTTTGTGTGGAACTCTAGGGTGCTTTGCGCTGTATTCCCCTATAACGCACTGTGTTGTACAAATATTACAAAATTGAACATCACCAGATTCACAAAGAGTCCCACACTGATGATGTTACTGGCTGTACATATGCATAAAAATTCTTTTAAGTATGATGTCATGCAAATACTACGCTATGGTGCCTGATTGAGCCAGTGGTGTCCAGTGTGAGATTTACACTCAAGATACAAGCTCAAGTATAACTAACACAATGAATGACAATCGCCAAAGGATACACTGTTTAAAATGTGTAATTTCATGCAAATTACTAGTTACACATTGGTTATCATTCACAGGGCTGGACTGGCCATAGCGGGCATTGGGTGTTTTCCCGATGGGCGCGAAGAGTGGAGGTTAGTTTTGGAGCAGTGGAGGGGGGGGGGGGCATTTTTTGTTGCTAGGTGGCGATTTTCCAGGACTGTTGCAATATCGGCCCCCTGTAACAAAAATACTAGCTGGAACGACTGAATTGCCAGTGCTGGTTTGTGTTCCCAGTCCTGCCCAGATCACTTAATATTCCCCGTTGCACTTTTTTTGAATCATAAATTGCTGATTTGCTTTTTGCTAGTGCCCATGCAAAAGAATGGTAAATTGGGTTTCAGTGTGCTTTTAAATGCTCCTTGGCAATGGCGGAATATGGGCTCTATCGTCAGTGCCTGTAACTGCTCTGGCTGTAGTGTACTGAAGTAGTTACACTCTCAGCATTGGCATGCCTCAACTTAATCATGTAGCTTGTGTGGTCGATCCAATCACTGATAAAAACAAGTATTGGCAAAGTCAATAGGTTTCACCTACATGAGATCTATTGACTTTGTCAATGTTTTGTTAGCGATGTTCCACAGCAGCGCAGGCTGCTGTACAACATGGCTTAAAGTTTTTTTTTAAAAGTGTTATGACTCAACCAGCATTAACTGCATTAAAGTGTTTTTTTTTTCTTTAAGTCATGTGGCACAGCAGCCCACGCAGCTGTGCACTGTGTCGAAAAAATATTAAACAAAGCCAAAAAACCTTGCATTTGTGAGAGCTGTTTGGCTTTGTTTAATGTTTGTTGGGGGGATTAGAGTTGGAGAGGGCAGGGGGAACCGTGGGTGTAGGTAGCAACGCAGCAGACATGGAGAGAGGGGTGGGGGTGAAGCAACACATAGAAAGTGTGGGGGAGGAGCAAGGGAACAACACAATGGAGGGTGCGCAGGGAGTGCAAAGAGTCAAGCAACATTAAGGATGTATGGGAGAGGATGGGGGAGCAGGAGCACAATGGAGAATGAGGATTGAAGGAGCCATGCAACACAAGAGATGCAGGGAAGGAGGGAGGGAACAAAAACAGAAAGGAGAGCGGGCAGGGGGTGGTGGGGCAAGAGCTTGAACGGTTGGAGGAGAGCGGCATTGGAGACACATCCACTCATAGAGTTCATGTAAAACAAAATGCAAACAGTACTTGAATGAGCCTGTGGCTAGTGGAAAGACAATGCCCATAGACAGAAAACTGTACTTGGTCCATGCTCCATTGCAAGGACAAACACTATGGTGACCAATATGAAGCAAAAACTCAAGAGCGACGTTGAAGCCAACCAATGGTAAAAAATGGGCGGGCTCTAAGCCTGTTTTAAAGATTTTATTCTTGACAAAATATTTCGTTGACAGCGCAGGCATGCTGCCTCAGACGACACCTGAAAACATTCTTAAGTGTGATGCCAACATGTGGGACAAGCAAATAAACTATGAACAAGGGCCCTCTGGTGACATTTTTTCTTTGCAGGCAGAAGGGATAAAAGTATACCTGCCTGTCGCACACCAGAGCAGCAGGCAGCAAGATCAGAAATTCCCTTTGTAACATGGGAAGTAAGTTACTCAATGGACACTCTGATTTACCTTTGGTGTTCCATGGTCTAAGATATTATTTCTTTCCAATTATATAATCATATTATTGCTGCATACTTTTAATGTACAAGGGCTGGCTGTAACTCGAGTAATTTGCTGTAGTTTAATTATGCGAAATTACAGCAAAATGTCATGAGATTACATGGAATTACTTGAGGAGGACATGCCTGCACTGAACACAATTTTTTTTAGTGCACATGCATCTAAAAATGGACTAGAAGAAGCATTTTGTACTAAGAAAATAGCATTAAATGCAACAGAACAAACACAGCAGCAGCCAGCAGCTGTTTAGGCTCCATTCCAGTGCTCCTGTGGTAGGTATTTTTGCCTCAATTACTTTGGATTACGGGAGCGGCCATAAATTAGTATTTTCGCTAGCTTCTCATCACAAGAGTAACACAAAATTACAGAAATTACTTAGATTACCATGGCAGAGTTACATTTTTGCCCTGGATTAAAATTTACCTTATCCGGTGTGTTGTCTCTTACAGCTTAGGATAATGCTTTATAAACTGTTAAATACCTGGTTGCCTGCTGATTTTATTTATGCGTAGTCAAGTAAACCTCTCTTTATGAACTTCTCAAGCACAGGATTCCCTATCTCTTATTTGCCCATGTGTCCGGTAACTCATGCCAGGCCTCTCAATCCTTTTAATCACTTCTTAGCTTCCCTCTTTTGGAGGTCCCTCTATCTTCATCATCCCACCTAAAAGTATACTGTTGTGGTTCAAGAAAGATTGCTGAACCAGCTAGGACCTTAGAATTCTTGACTATCGCTACTGATGTGGGTGAAGAACCTAAATGTGAGGCCAAACATGAGGGATATCTAATGAAGAATGAAAACAATCAGAATTCTCTTTTAGATTAATTTAATTTTGTATTTAGTATTGTCATGTCAAAGGTCTATAGGTATTTATTAAATAGATCCTCATGGTGACAGAGTCAAAGAATTTAGCCCCAAGATGATTTGAGAATATTTAATGCAATTAATAAATGGAAAGCAAAATAATCTATTCAGTAAACAAAGGGTCACAATCAGATATTGAAAAAGGTTGGAAAAAAATGAAGACCCAGTGAAACACCACTATACATAATGTCACTGCTGAGAGGCAATCGGAAGTGAGATACTTTGGAAACTGTACATAATAAAGAATTTAACTCAACTCTAGGACATTGCCTTTAGTCTCACTTATCGTAGCCTCAACAGAAGAATCTTTTGATTGCTGATGTTATGTGATGCTGTTTGATCCCAAGAGACAGGGCGTCGACACCATCGCTAGCTAAAAGAGTTATAACTCATCCAACACACTTTTCAGTGAAGATCCTGGGATTCTGTTCTACTTTCTTGCATAAACCTAGACTTCAATCCAGAAGATTTTATTCTCTAAATTACAGTGAGTTTGATGTTGAAATCCCTACCCCATATTTGAATGGAATCACTGTTTAGTAAAGGAATGATACTTATGTAGCTCAGCAGGGTTTATCTATAAGAGGTGTCCTAACACAGCAATCATTCATTTTGGGAGAACTACCCTTGTTCAGTGAGTGCAATAACTATCCTTGGCATTACTGCTATGTGAGGGCGGGGTGAGGCGGGGAGGGGAGGCGGCAGGGGTGAGGGGGACGAGGATGAGGGGTAAAAATAAAATTAAACTTTCCTCCTCGCCGCTTCCTCCCTTGCTGTGTCATTCTCGTCGCGTCTCTCCTCCGGCAGGCCGGAACACAGAACAGGATGCACCCAGGCTGAGACTCCCCTGAGCCAATCACAATGCTGCAATGCAGAGTTTTGATTGGTCTGAGCACCATGGTTCGGAGATCAGACGGATACAGGGAGCCTGGGCGTGTTCTCCACCCAGGCCGTAATGCAGCCTGGGTGGAGAGAATGCTAAGTGCGCATGAATGTTTGGCTGGACCAGGAGGGCTGGCCAAACATTCAGGAACACTTAGGGAGTGAAAACCACTCCTCCCCTACTCTGTCAGAAGAGCAGCCCACCCCATCCCACCTGGCAGAGCTGCTGCGCCTGCAACAGGAAAAATAATATGATAATAACGTTCAGTTATTATCATTTTATTTTTCCTTACACTCCTGAGCAGCAGTAGGGGGGACCCTCCTCCGCATTAGTGGAGGAGCCGCCACTGCTGCTACGGCTGAACAAGATTGCTGAACATGATTTCTTACAGAACTCAAAGAGACAACGGGCCCGATTCACAGAACTAACTTAAGACAAAATCCTAAACTTACTACCATTTTGGTATTCACAGAAGGCACTTACTCCTTTTGGTATTCACAGAAGGCACTTACTCATTTCGGTATTCACAGAAGTTAGGAGTCCTAACTTTAGGACTCCTAAATGCCTTCTGTGAATACCGAAAGTCTTAAAATTAGGATTTTTCTCAGTTTAGTAGTAGTATAGTTAGGACTCCTAACTTTAGGACTCCTAAATGCCTTCTGTGAATACCGAAAGTCTTAAAATTAGGATTTTTCTCAATTTAGTAGTCCTAAATTTAGGACTCCTAACTTTAGGACTCCTAAATGCCTTCTGTGAATACCGACAGTCTTAAAATTAGGATTTTTCTCAGTTTAGTAGTAGTATAGTTAGGACTCCTAACTTTAGGACTCCTAAATGCCTTCTGTGAATACCGAAAGTCTTAAAATTAGGATTTTTCTCAATTTAGTAGTCCTAAGTTTAGATTTAGGACTACTAAATTGAGAAAAATCCTAATTTTAAGACTTTCGGTATTCACAGAAGGCATTTAGGAGTCCTAAAGTTAGGAGTCCTAACTATACTACTACTAAACTGAGAAAAATCCTAATTTTAAGACTTTCGGTATTCACAGAAGGCATTTAGGAGTCCTAAAGTTAGGACTCCTAACTTCTGTGAATACCGAAATGAGTAAGTGCCTTCTGTGAATACCAAAATGAGTAAGTGCCTTCTGTGAATACCAAAATTGTAGTAAGTTTAGGATTTTGTCTTAAGTTAGTTCTGTGAATCGGGCCCAGGATGTTTACCAGCCACTCAATATCGGACAATAGTTACGGCGTGCCAAGGATTCAGCAGCTAAATTGATCAAGACACGAAGAGAATCATGTGGCTCATTTCGGCCCTGATACAAGTGGCAGTATCCGGCAGACAGCATTTATACTAGGATACTGCTCCAGGCCATTACAGGTAGCCAGGTCTCTCCACATTCAACCATTCCAGGTCTAGAGATAATGGGCAGTGAAAAGGGCACAGGATGTGGGCAGGAACACAGCTTTGCAACCCCAGACTGAGGCCCAGGCAAGTCTTTCCAGCCTATCCCAGCCTTGCCCTAGTCTGCCTGGAGCTGCACATCTCCACGCCTTCTCCTGACCCCACCAGCCCACCTGCTTACATCTTCCGCCTGTTCTGAGTTGACAAACATGTTTGTCCCCATAATGACCACAATTGAAGAATTCGTCAAGCTCCTAATCAATGCCTAGGTGAAACATTTAAGTTGTCTCTTGGATAATCATCTGCATTGGCCTCGTACCTTTTTTAATATTATACAATAAAGAAATATGTAAATCGTTGTAGAGCTGATTTGAAGGTTCTCTGGAGTTGCTCACCACACTAGAATGTGAAAATTCTCAAAAAATATATATTCTTTACAACTATATGTCTACTTTTGTCAGGTTATCCTCTCAATGTGACTCTAATCATGCCATTGTTTTGTACGAGAATGGGTATAGATATCATGTTCTTCCAACGTGTAATTTGAAAATAATTTCGATTCAATTAATGTTTTAGCTTTTCAGCTTATCCTAAAACTGGTGCAACTGTTAATAATAAATTCCATTAAGTGGGTTGTTTCTAATTTTGTTTGCAGGCAAATGCATATCTTTCACATTATAAAATGCTCTGATATGGCATGCGGGAGTAATATCTTGCATAATTAATTAGCCACAGATATTCGATGAGCAGACTGTAAAAAGGATCTTCTAGTTCCTTTTAACTCTATATTTGTCACTCATTTTGGGAAGTAGACCGGGGTCATGTGTAGTCAGGTCAAGGAAAGTTCATAACATTTTAACAGTATGGGAAATAGTGATTCAACTACACTTATTCTTTCTATTGCAAAACTCACATCAACACTAAAGCCTGCAAGCAACAAAAGCACAACACAAAAGATGGACTAAGCATGCAACATACAAAGGAAAAACATGATACCTCTCAAGGAGGGTCACCAGTTTTCAGTTTGCAGTCGGAGACAAGGGATTAACCACACTGCCAGGATCCATAACACATTAACCGCCCCAATTGCAAAAACCCACGGACCCTTAGCCCCCAAATGCAATTTAAATGTCGGAGATTACATCAAAGGACGCGATAAAAGATGTGAAAAAAACAAGCATTTGGAGGCCAGGGCACTGATAGAAACTTGAAGCAATCACCAATGGGACAATTCCATGCCAAACCCATAACAACATGAATAATGGGAGGAGACGAAGGTCGGACAAAGTTGCTGGTTAAAGAGATGCAAAACAAATAATTGATCGACAGAATGATGCACAATGTCAAACATTCACCCCAGTACATAGATATGGGCCTAAATCCATCGTTTTTCTGCTCCCCATGCCTTTCCCAGTCAGACCCAGCCATATGCAAATCAGTCTTTACCCTGTTCCCCATGGGAACAGTCCACCCCAAACTGCCAGGCCAGGTCCTCCCCAGACTATAAACAAGAATTCTGGGACTGGTTTCGGGGCATCACCCCTCATCAGCCAGTCTAGCTTGACTCCAGTGGCACTCGGGGTGACAAATACAAAAAGAACAACCAATGGGCAGAATGCTGCACAACGTCAACAATTCACCCCAGTACAGAAATATGGGCCTAAATCCATCATTTGTTTGCTCGCCATGCCTTTCCAAGTCAGAACCAGCCATATGCAAATCAGTCTTGACCCTGTTCACTATGGGAACAGTCCAGCTCGAATTGCCAGACCGGTCCTCCCTGGACTGGAAACAAGCATCATGGGACTGGTTTCGGGGCATCACTCCTCAGTGAGCAAAAGAATGATGGATTTAACCCAGATCTATTGACTGGGTGTGAACGTTTTGATTTGTTCTGCATTCCATCCATCAATTGTGTGTCTTTTGCTTTCTCGCCCTAAGTGCGACAGATATGCCCATACGTGGTTCCTGAGCTCACTGTGCCACTGATTCAAGCTAGCCTGGCTGATGAGAAGTGAAACTCTGAAACCAGTCCCAGGATGCTTGTTTACGGTCCAGAGAGGACCTGGCTTGGCAGTTCGGGCTGGACTGTTCCTATGACCCTCCACCCTATGCCCTTCCACTCTATGCCACACCTCTCTATTTTATGACAATCCGCTCCACTCTATGACATGCTGCTCCACTCTACACTCTGGGACACTATACACCACTCCATCTGTGCCACTCACTCCACGACACTCCACTCAAATCCCCTCTAGTCCACACAACTTACCCCACTCGAATCTGCCCCACTACACTCACTCTGTCTCACTCCACTCCCTTTAAATCTACCCCACTCCACCCCAATCTACCCAACCCCACTCCACTGCAATCTACCCAAATCTACTCCACTCCAATCTACCCCACTCCACTCCACTCCAATCTACACCACTCCACTCTAATCTAGCCTACTTCAATCTAACCCACCCCACTTTACCCAGCCCAACCTACCCCACCCCAATCTATCCCACCCACTTCAATCTACACAACTTTATTCTACCCCACTCTAACCCAATCTACCCCACCCCACCCCACTCCACTCCAATCTACATCAATCCAAAACACTATGATCCAATCTACCCCACTCCACTACATTCTACCCCACTCCCATATACCCCACTCCTTTTTAATCTACCACACCCCACTCCAATCTGTTCCAATCTTCCCCACTTCACTCAATCTAACACAATCAACCTCACCCAACTCAAATCTACCCCATACAACCAATATACCTTACTCCACTCAATTTGCTCCAATCTACATGTCTACGTACTCCACTCCAATATATCACAATCCACCCTACTCCAATGTATTCCAGTCCAACCCACTCCATTCTAATCTCCCCAGCTCCACTCTAATCTTCTCCACTCTGCCACAATCTAACCCACTCCAATCTACCACACTCCATTCAAATCTACCCCACTCCATTCCAATCTAACACACTCCACCCCAATCTACCCCAGTCCAATCTACCCGTAATCACTCCACTCTAATCTACTCCATTCAACTCTAATCTACCCCACTCCACTCCAATCTACCCCACTCCAATCTACCCCTTACCAATTTAGCCCACCCCAATCTATCCCACTCCAATCTACCCCTATCTACTCTACTCCAATCTACTCCACTCTGTTTTAATCTACCTCACTCTACTCCAATCTACCCCACACTACTCCACCATACCCAACTCTACCCCAGCCCACTATATCTCACCTGCCTTTCCCCCACTCAAATCCAACCCATTCCAGTCCAATCTACCCCACTCCATTCCAATCTAACCCACTCCGACCCAATCTACCCTCAGTCTACCCTCTCCCATTCTACCCTATTCCTATCTACCCCTATCTGCTCCACTCCAATCCACTCCACACCAAACTACCCCATTCTCAAATCTTCCCTCTTTAATCTACCCCACTCCATTTCAATCTACCCTTCTCTAATCCACCCAATTTACCCCACTTCACTCCACCCCAGTCTACCCTATTCCACTCAACTCTACTCCACTCCAATCTACCACGCATAAATCAATCTAACCCAGTCAACCCCACTCCACTCCAGTTTACCCCACTCCACCCCAATCTACCGCACTCCACTCAAATCTACCGCACTCTGCTCCAATCTACCCGTCTACACACTCCACTCTAATCCACTCCAATCTACCTCATCCACCCCAACTCAATGTACTCCAATTCAACCCACTTCACTCCAATCTACCTGACTTCACTCCAACCTATCCCAGTCCACTCCACGCTAATCTACCCCACTCCACTCTTCCCCAGTCTATCTCACTCAACTATAATCTTGACTCCACTCCAATCTACCCAACTCCACTCCACCCCACTCCAATCTATCCCACTCCACTCTACCCCAATCTACCACACTCCAGTCCACTCTACCAATCTACCCCACTCCACTTCACTTCTATCTACCACATTCCACCTGCATCTACCCTACTCCAGTCCTTATCTAACCCACTCTACCCCAATCCAACCCATCCATCCCACTCCAATTTACATTACCCCACTCCACCACAAACTACCCTGCTGCAATCTACCACATCCAGCCCGCCCCACTCCAATCTACCCCAAACTATTCCACTCCCATTGACTCCACTCTCATGCAATCTACACCACTCTAGTCTACCCCACTCCATCACAATATACCCCACCATTCTATCCAACTCCACTCCAATCTACTCCACTCTACCCAAATCTACCTCACTCCAAACTACCCCACTCCTATATATCTCACTCCAATTTACCACACTTCACTCCAAACTATCAATCCACTCCAAACTACCCTACCATAATTCACCCATTGTACCCCTCTCCACTTTACTCACCTCGACTCTACACCACTCCACCCTAATCTACCCCACTCCACTTCAATCTTTTCCTCTCCACTCCTATCTATGCCACTCCACTCCAATCTACTTCCATCTAGTCTACCCTCACTTCACTGCAATCTACTCCAATCCACTGCACTCCACTCTTACCCAATCTATCTCAATGTACTCCAATATACCCCAATTTATCCCACTCCACTGTACCCTAATCTACCCCAATCCAATCTTCACCACTTCACCTCAATCTACCCCAATACAATCTATCCCACCCCCACTCCAATCTATGTCACTCCAATCTACTCCACTTCAATCTACTCCACTTCAATCTACCTCAGTCAACCCCGATCTACCCCACTCCACCCAGTACATTCTTCCTCACCCCATCTTAATCTACCCTTCACCACTCCCATCTACCCTACTACCCCGATCTACTCCACCCCACTCTACCCCAATCTACTCCATTTGAAAATACCCTAATGTACCCCACTCCATTCCATTTGACTGTACTATAATCCAGCCATTCTACCCCACTACACTCCAATCTACCCGACGCCACTCTAGCCTACCCCACTCCACCCCAATCCGTCCCACTCCATTCAACCACAACCCCCTCAGACCACACTAAGAACCTCGGCATCATACTCGGCTCATCACTCACCATGAACCGACAGGTCAACGTTGTCACATCAGCTGTCAGCTGCTTCAACATCCTCAGCAAACTCTGCAAAACCTTCAAGTGGATCCCCCTTGAGTCAAGGAAGACAGTCACCCACGCACTCATCGCCAGCAGACTGGACTATGGAAACGCACTCTACGCCGGCATCAACAAGTCCCTACTCCGCAAACTCCAGACAATACAGAACACCGCGGCCAGACTCGTCCTCGGCATCCCCTGACACGAACACATCAGCCAACACCTACGAAGTCTCCACTGGCTCCCCATGGAGAAAAGAGTCACTTTCAAAATCCTCACTCACGCCTACAAATGCCTACACAACAACGGACCCAAATACCTCAACTACAGAATAAACTTCCACATACCCAAAAGAAACCTCCGATCCTCCAACCTCGCACTGGCCGAAACCCCGCGCTTCCACAGAGTCAGAGCAGGCATAAGATCCTTATCTCACATTGCAGCCAAGACCTGGAACGAGCTACCAGCAGACATGAGACGCGCCCCCTTCCTGAACACCTTCAGGAAGACCCTCAAGACCTGGCACTTTGGCTAAACAAATCTGCGGACCCCCCCCCCTCAGCGCCTGAGACCCTCATGGGTGAGTAGCACGCTTACAATTCCCTGATTGATTGATTGATTGATTGATTGATTGATTGATTGATTGATTGATTGAATATGTCCCACTCCACTCTACCTCAATCTACCCCATCTACTCTACTTCTATCTACCCCACTGTAATCTCCCCAATCTACCACACTCCAGTCTACCCCACTCAATCCTAATCTACCCCAATTCAATCTACCACACTGCAATATCCCACACTAACCTACACAAGTCCCCACTCCAATCTACCCCCTCAATACCACTGCAATTTACCCAAATCCACCCACTCCATTCTACCCCACTCTACCCCCACTTCACTTTATGCCAATCTACCCCACTCTACTCTACCACATTCTAATCCACTTGAAACTGCTCTAATCTATCCCCACTCCATTCCATTCTACCCTACTATAATCTACCCAATCTACCCCACCCCATTCCAATCTACCCAACGCTACTCCAGCCTACCCCAATTTACCTCATTCCACTCCACACCAATCTACCCCACCCCACCCCAATCCCACTCCATGCCACTAGCTTGTAGTCATGCTGAACAGCACGCACACTGGTGTACATAATGGCTAAAACACATTTAAATAAATAGCCCTTGATTAGGCAAGACCTATTGGATTTGCCAATGCTTGTTTTAAAATTGTGAACCCAATATTAACTGTGTTTGTTGATATAATAGGAAAGTGTAATGTATTAATGGCATATATTGGCAAACATCATCCATCGTTCCCATTAGCACTTTGTTAAAGCTCGGCCCAATAGGCATAGAGACATAACATAATGCATTATAACTTTAGCGGTAAAACAGCATTTATAAAACATTTACTCCTCATCAGTAACAAGGCAAAACTTTATCATAGCATTACATAAATGCCCCCCACTACCCACCGGTAAACACTGATGGTAAATATAGAGGTATACATTTTTATATGTATATATTTTTACTTAAAATGCTAAATTGTGAGGTACACAGGGTCGGAGTACAATGTTAGGCAGTACTAAATATAAAACAACTTAGTGCCTCCTTTTATATATTTGGATATGGGAGTCTGGCTAAAGACCACCTGCCTCATTTCACATATTTACTTGTACCAATCACTAGTGGAGGCTGTGATAGAGCCTGCTCACTTGGAGATAGAAAATTCATAGCACAGGCCCAAAATGGTTAATCTGCCATGGTTCCCCAGGTTTGTCTTTAACCCCTTGTATGCCCATGACGAGCTGGACTCGTCATGGAGCACAGTTGCGCTGTGCCCATGACGAGTCCAGCTCGTCATGAGGCATTCCCTGGGGAATCCCTCTGGTGCGGGCACCAGACGGATTCCCTTTCATGCAAAATAGCCTCGGGAGCTGGGGAAGAGCTTCCCCAGCTCCCGAGGCCCCCCCCCCCCCTTTCACTGTAATGACGACCGGCGCGCACGTCGCGCCGACGTCATTACAGTGAAAGTGAAACTGAAATGAGCCAAGAGGCTCATTTCAGTTTCACTTTCTACGTGCTCAGAGGGCTATCTCAGCCCCCTGAGCACGTAGAAAGACGGGAGAGGTATCGTTGGAAAGGGGAGAACCTCCCCAGTGGATCCCTGCTTGGGGATCGCCACAGGAGGGCGATCCCCAAGCAGGGATCCACCCACTAGACACCAGGGTGGGGGGAGCGGCCCCTTGGGCAAGGGCCTTTGCTGCCCCCAAATTATTTGGGCATTAGTTAGTCTTTTTGCCCCCGCCGGGGGGCAGATGGGGGCAGTAGCCCCCAATCTGCACCCCCGGGGGGGCAAAAAGCCCGCTAGACACCAGGGAATTTCATAAAAAATAACAATAGGGGTGGCGGCTGCCCAAAACAGGCAGGCCCATGCCCCCACCCCCCAATAATCACAGTCTTTCTGCACCCCCCGGGGGGCAGATGGGGCATTGACCCCTAATCTGCCCCTTCGGGGGGGCAGAAAGCCCACTATACACCAGGGATTTCATTTCAGTTTTTTTTAGGGTGGGGGCTTCCCGAAATGGGCACGCCAATGCCCCCACCACCATTACAGCCTTTCTGCCCCCCTTGGGGGGCAGATGGGGCATTGGCCCCCAATCTGCCCCCCCGGGGGGGCAAAAAGACCACTAGACACCAGGGAATTGTAAAAAAAAACAAAATAGGGGTGGGGGCTTCCCAAAATGGGCAGGCCCATGCCCCCACCCCACCCCCAATTATCACAGTCTTTCTGCCCCCCCGGGGGGCAGATGGGGCATCGGCCCCTAATCTGCCCCTTCGGGGGGGCAGAAAGCCCACTATACACCAGGGATTTGTTTTCAGTTTTTTTTAGGGTGGGGGCTGCCCGAAACGGGCACGCCAATGCCCCCACTCACCCGCCACCATTACAGGCTTTCTGCCCCCCCGGGGGGCAAAAAGACCACTAGACACCAGGGAATAAAAATAAAAAAAAATAGGGGTCGGGGCTGCCCAAAACGGGCAGGCCCATGCCCCCACCCCACCCCCCAATTATTACAGTCTTTCTGCCCCCCCCCGGGGGGCAGATGGGGCATTGGCCCCTAATCTGCCCCTTCGGGGGGGCAGAAAGTCCACTAAACACCAGGGATTTTTTTAGGGTGTGGGCTGCCCAAAACGGGCACGCCAATGCCCCCACCCTCCCCCCCACAAAAATGACAGTCTTTCTGCCCCCCAGGAGGCAGATGGGAGCTGTAGCCCCCAATCTGCTCCCCCCGGGGGCGCAGAATGCCCACTAGAAACCATGGATTTTTTTGTTTTATTAGTTTAGGGATAGGGGCTCCCCAAAATGGGCATGACAATACCCCACCCCACCCCCAGAGAAATTCCAGTCTTTCTGCTCCTCTGGGAGGGCAGATGGCGGCAGTGGCCCCTGATCTGCCCCCTGAGGGGGCAGAAAGCCCACTAGGCGCCAGCGCGTACGCAGGGGTTTTTTTGCGTTGGGGTGGGGGCTGCCCAAAATGGTCATACCAATGCCCCCACCCCCACAAAAAATAGCCACAGTCTTTCTGCCCCTTTAGGGGCATATCAGGATGAAATCCCCTTCCGCGATTTCCCCCCAGGGCGGCAGAAAGCCCACTGGGCTCCAATTTTTTTAGCAATGTGCATACCTGTGGAATTTGGGCCCTAGCGCAGTTGGCACGTAGGCAAACCTAGCAAACCTATACATTCTTTAAAACTAGACACCGAGGGGAATCCTGGATGGGGTGACTTCACTGGCTCTCACCAGGTTCTGTTACCCAGAATCCATTGCAAACCTAAAAATGTATCCAAAATACCACATTTTCCTCACATTTCTGTGGTGCAAAGTTCTGGAAATTGCGTGGGTCCACAAAATTCCACCCACCCTCCGTTCCCCAAAGTCTTCAGAGAAAAATGGTACCTCACTTGCGTGGGTAGGCCTAGTGCCCGCGTCAGGCAAGGGCCCAAAACCTATTGAGGAGACATCAAAATTACCTATCATGTAACAACCTGGTTTTGCAAAGGGGGTCCTCTGAGTTTTTGGCCCCGGGCTTGGTGGCCCCCTAGGGAAACCTACAAAACCCACACATTTCTGAAAACTAGACACCCGGGGGATTCCAGGGAGGTATGGCTTGCGTGGATCCCTCAACGTTTCCTTACCCAGAATGCCCTGCAAACCTCAAATTTAGCTGAAAAAATCACCTTTTTCACACATTTTTGTGTGGGAAAGTTGTGGCATCACCGGGCAGACACAAATTTCCTACCACCCAGCGTTCCCCCGGGTCTCCTGATAAAAACGGTGCCTCCCTCGTGTGGGAGGCCCAAGTACCCGCGACAGGCAAGGGCCCAAAACGTATTGAGGCGACATGAAAATTGCCTACCTCAAAACGACCTGGTTTTGCAAGGGGGGTCACCTGGGTTTTTGGCCCGGTGCTCGGCGGCCACCTAGGGGTACCTACCAAACTCACACATTTCTGAAAACTAGACACCCGGGGGATTCCAGAGAGGTATGACTTGCATGGATCCCCTAACGTTTCCTTACCCCTAATGCCCTGCAAACCTCAAATTTAGCTGAAAAAATCACCTTTATCACACATTTTTGTGTGGGAAAGTTGTGGCATCACCGGGCTGACACAATTTTCCTACCACCCAGCGTTCCCCCGGGTCTCCCGATAAAAACGGTGCCTCACTCGTGTGGGAGGCCCAAGTACCTGTGAAAAACGTGATTGTTTCAGCTAAATTTGAGGTTTGCAGGGCATTCTGGGTAAGGAAACGTTGGGGGATCCACGCAAACCATACCTCCCTGGAATCCCCCGGGTGTCTAGTTTTCAGAAATGTGTGGGTTTGGTAGGTTCCCCTAGGTGGCCGCCAAGCACCGGGCCAAAAACCCAGGTGACCCCCCTTGCAAAACCAGGTTGTTTTGAGGTAGGCAATTTTCAAGTCGCCTCAATACGTTTTGGGCCCTTGCCTGTCACGGGTACTTGGGCCTCCCACACGAGTGAGGCACCGTTTTTATCGGGAGACCCGGGGGAACGCTGGGTGGTAGGAAATTTGTGTCAGTCCGGTGATGCCACAACTTTCCCACACCAAAATGTGTGAAAAGGGTGATTTTTTCAGCTAAATTTGAGGTTTGCAGGGCATTCTGGGTAAGGAAACGTTGGGGGATCCACGCAAGCCTTACCTCCCTGGAATCCCCCGGGTATCTAGTTTTCAGAAATGCGTGCGTTTGGTAGGTTCCCCTAGGTGGCCGCCGAGCACCGGGCCAAAACCCAGGTGACCCCCCTAGCAAAACCAGGTCATTTTGAGGTAGGCAATTTTCATGTCGCCTCAATACGTTTTGGGCCCTTGCCTGTCACGGGTACTTGGGCCTCCCACACGAATGAGGCACCATTTTTATCGGGAGACCCGGGGAAACGCTGGGTGGTAGGAAATTTGTGTCAGTCCTGTGATGCCACAACTTTCCCACACAAAAATGTGTGAAAAAGGTGATTTTTTCAGCTAAATATGAGGTTTGCAGGGCATTCTGGGTAAGGAAACGTTGGGGGATCCACGCAAACCATACCTCCCTGGAATCCCCCTGGTGTTTAGTTTTCAGAAATGTGTGGGTTTGGTAGGTTCCCCTAGGTGGCCGCCGAGCACCGGGCCAAACACCCAGGTGACCGCCCTTGCAAAACCAGGTCCTTTTGAGGTAGGCAATTTTCATGTCGCCTCAATACGTTTTGGGCCCTTGCCTGTCGCGGGTACTTGGGCCTCCCACACGAGTGAGGCACCGTTTTTATCGGGAGACCCAGGGGAACGCTAGATGGTAGGAAATTTGTGTCAGCCCTGTGATGCCACAACTTTCCCACACAAAAATGTGTGAAAAGGGTGATTTTTTCAGCTAAATTTGAGGTTTGCAGGGCATTCTGGGTAAGGAAACGTTGGGGGATCCACGCAAACCATACCTCCCTGGAATCCCCCGGGTGTCTAGTTTTCAGAAATGTGTGGGTTTGGTAGGTTCCCTAGGTGGCTGCCGAGCACCGGACCAAGAATCCAGGTGACCCCCCCTTGCAAAACCAGGTCGTTTTGAGGTAGGCAATTTTCAAGTCGCCTCAATACGTTTTGGGCCCTTGCCTGTCGCGGGTACTTGGGTCTCCCACACGAGTGAGGCACCGTTTTTCTCGGGAGACGTGGGGGAACGCTGGGTGATAGGAAATTTGTGTCAGCCCGGTGATGCCACAACTTTGCCACACAAAAATGTGTGAAAAAGGTGATTTTTCAGCTAAATTTGAGGTTTGCAGGGCATTCTGGGTAAGGAAACATTGGGGGATCCACGCAAGCCATACCTCCCTGGAATTCCCCGGGTGTCTAGTTTTCAGAAATGTGTGGGTTTGGTAGGTTCCCCTAGGTGGCCGCCGAGCACCGGGCCAAAAACCCAGGTGACCCCCCTTGCAAAACCAGGTCGTTTTGAGGTAGGCAATTTTCATGTCGCCTCAATACGTTTTGGGCCCTTGCCTGTCGCTGGTACTTGGGCCTCCCACATGAGTGAGGCCCCGTTTTTATCGGGAGACCCGGGGGAACGCTGGGTGGTAGGAAATTTTTGTCAGCCCGGTGATGCCACAACTTTCCCACACAAAAATGTGTGAAAAAGGTGATTTTTCAGCTAAATTTGAGGTTTGCAGGGCATTCTGGGTAAGGAAACGTTGGGGATCCACGCAAGCCATACCTCCCTGGAATCCACCGGGTGCCTAGTTTTCAGAAATGTGTGGGTTTGGTAGGTTTCCCTAGGTGCCAGCAGAGCTAGGGTTCAAAAACTACAGCAAGGCACTTTGCCAAAAAAGGTTCATTTTTCACTGCAAAATTGAGGTGTGTCCACGATGCGTTTTGCGCCGTTTCCTGTTGCGGGCACTAGGCCGACCCACACAAGTGAGGTACCATTTTTATCGCAAGACTTTGGGGAACACCGGGTGGGTGGAAATTTGTGGATCCATGCAGATTCCAGAACTTTCCGCCACAGAAATGTGGGGAAAATGTGTTTTTTTGGGCAATTTTTTAGGTTTGCAAGGGATTCTGGGTAGCAGAACCTGGTGGGAGGCAGTCAAGTCACTCCATCCTGGATTCCCCTGGGTGTCTAGTTTTCAAAAATTTATAGGTTTGCTAGGTTTCCCTAGGTGCCGGCAGAGCTATGGTTCAAAAACTACAAATAGGCACTTTGCCAAAAAAGGGTCATTTTTCACAGCGAAATTGAGGTGTTTCCACGTTGCGTTTTGCGCCATTTCCTGTCGCGGGCACTAGGCCGACCCACACAAGTGAGGTACCATTTTTCTCGGAAGACTTTGGGGAACGCGGGGTGGGTGGAAATTTGTGGATCCACGCAGATTCCAGAACTTTCCACCAGAGAAATGTGGAGAAAATGTGGGTTTTTTGGCAATTTTTTTAGGTTTCCAAGGGATTCTGGGTAACAGAACCTGGTGGGAGGCAGTCAAGTCTCCCCATCCTGGATTCCCCTGGGTGTCTAGTTTTCAAAAATGTATAGGTTTGCTAGGTTTCCCTAGGTGACGACAGAGCTATGGTTCAAAAACTACATCTAGGCACTTTGCCAAAAAAGGGTCATTTTCCGCTATGAAATTGAGGTGTGTCCACGTTACGTTTTGCGCCGTTTCCTGTCGCGGGCACTAGGCTGACCCACACAAGTGAGGTACCATTTTTCTCGGAAGACTTTTGGGAATGTGGGGTGGGTGGAAATTTGTGGATCCACGCAGATTCCAGAACTTTCCACCAGAGAAATGTGGGGAAAATGTGGGGTTTTTTGGCAATTTTTTAGGTTTGCAAGGGATTCTGGGTAACAGAACCTGGTGGGAGGCAGTCAAGTCACCCCATCCTGGATTCCCCTGGGTGTCTAGTTTTCAAAAATGTATAGGTTTGCTAGGTTTCCCTAGGTGACGACAGAGCTATGGTTCAAAAACTACATCTAGGCACTTTGCCTAAAAAGGGTCATTTTTCGCTACGAAATTGAGGTGTGACCACGTTACGTTTTGCGCCGTTTCCTGTCGCGGGCACTAGGCTGACCCACACAAGTGAGGTACCATTTTTATCAGAAGACTTTGGGGAACGCGGGGTGGGTGGAAATTTGTGGATCCATGCAGATTCCAGAACTTTCCACCAGAGAAATGTGGGGAAAATGCGTTTTTTTGGAAAGTTTTTTAGCTTTGCAAGGGATCCTGGGTAACAGAACCTGGTGGGAGGCAGTCAAGTCACCCCATCCTGGATTCCCCTGGGTGTCTAGTTTTCAAAAATGTATAGGTTTGCTAGGTTTCTCTAGGTGACGACAGAGCTAGTATGAGTATTCCCAATTTCGGAAATGTGCAAATATCTACTGTTTCTAAACTGTATATTTTGTTCCCATTTCAGAAATACATAGGTGTCTTTCATACTGATTTTTCCATGTACACATTTTTACAGAATAATTACTATATACCCGGTACATAATAAAAAACCATTGCAAGTTGCTGCTCAGTTTTTGGCTCTGGGTTTGTCGGGTTCTTGGTGAACCTACAAGTCCTATATATCCCCACAACCAGTAATGTCCAGCAGATGTGACAGTATATTGCTTTCAAAGAGCTGTCAAAATTAGAAGAAGTTACAGGTGAAAACGTTGACACAAAAGGCGCTTTTTTTCAACAAATTTTCAATTTATCCTATATTTAACTGTTAGTTTCTATTAAGAAACGTTGATGGATCTACACAAATGACCCCTTGCTGAATTCAGAATTTTGTCTACTTCTCTAAAATGTATAGTGTTAGAACCGGCGGTCTCTAGTTGGCAGAGGTATACACTTCTGACAAATAGGGACCAACCAACTCTAGTCAGGGAAAGGGGATTACACACTCAGATAACCCCTGCTACCCCCTTGGTAGCTTGGCAGAGCAGACAGGCTTATCTCAGAGGCAGTGTGTTAAGCATTTATGACCACATACAGTAATAAAGTGAATACACTACAGATGGATACGACACAGAAGTTATTATAAAAATAGTATTTTTATATAAGGCTTAGCACAAGACCAAATAACGACAAAAATATACCACAGTCTTAATAAATACTCTTTGGCAGGAAAAATAATAGTTCAAGTAAGGTTTCTTCTTGGCAAATAGTTCTTTAGCAAAGTATTCTTCTGAGCACAGTTCTTTGGCAACAATGTAACCCCCAGGGGAGTCACACGACGTCGAGTCTACAAGATTCCCAAGGTTCGGCGTCGACCGCGAGGAGCGCTACGTCGAGCCTGGAGTCGCAACAGACCCCACAAGTACAGTACCTTGAGAAACGAAGAAATCGATGATCCACGGCGTCGAGCGTGCCTCGGAGTCGGGTCAATCCGCAGCGGTGTCGAGGGATGTTGGGCCGGAGCAGCGCTCACGGCGTCGAGAAGGGCGTCGAGTCGATGCGATCAGCAGCGGCGTCGGGACGGGGTCGCTTGGAGGTGGAGCCGATACTCACTCCTCACTGGCGTTGATACCGGCGTCGAGACGGGGTCACTTGGAGCCGGGGCCGATACCCACTGCTCACTGGCGTCGCTGCTGGCGTCGAGACTGCAGATTTTCCCTTGTGTACTGGAAACAACACTTTCCAGCAATTCAGCAATTCAGTAGATGGTGAAGTCCTTTGGCCCTGTGACTTCAACAGGAGACTGGCACTCTTCCAGTCCTTGGAGATTTCCTAGCAAGTGTTCAGAGAGTACACACCAAGTTCCTCTCTCCTTGTTCCTTGGCAAAAATAAAGAAGCAGCTTTCAGGTTCCTCCACAGCAAAACAGCACTCTGGCAGAAAGGGGAGGCAAGTCCTTAGATCAGCAGGCTTCTTGTCCTTGGTACAGGTTTCCTTGTCAGAAGTGATCTGAGTTCTTGGTTCAGGGGTCCTTCTCTTATACCCCTTTTTCCCTTTGTTCCCTTTGTCCAAGCAGGGAGATTCCCACCAGCTCAGGTTTGTTGTGGGTGTTGCCAGGCAGAGGCACCTGGCCTATTCACTGAGCAGGGCAGAGTCCTCAGCCGCCCAGCAGGAGGCGGAGCCAGTATTGTCACTGGCAGGAGCAGGGATATCAGTCGCCCAGCAGGAGGCGGAGCCAGTATTGTGTCAGGCAGGGCAGGCTACTCTTCCCTCACTCTATGTGTAAACGCCCCATTCACCCCACACTGACTCATTCAGACCTCTGGAGCCACCCAGCCCCTGACACACACACCAAACCAGCAGAGACCGGTAGATAGTTGGACAAGAAAATAGCCACTTTCTAAAAGTGCTATTTTCAAACATAGAATTTAAAAACCATCCATCCTAAAGGGTGTGTTATTAAATTCTGAGTTCAGGGATACTAAACTCGACTTGCTACCATGCTCCCTGAGTCAGATAGATTATAATGGAGTTAATAATCAGTCTGCCCAGTCTGGCCTATTGGAGGCAGGTAGCCCTTCAATAGTGAAAAACGAAAATGGCTGTAATTCACTATTAGGTCATGCCACACACATCAGGGCATGACCTACCTTTTACCAACAATGCACCCTGCCCTAGGGCCTACCATAGAGGTGTCTGAAATGTGGCAAAGTGAAGGTTTAGAGACTGGTAAGTAGGTTTCCTTACCAAGTTGACATGGCAGTCAGGGACTGCACGCAGGCGCCGCGGTGGCAGGCCTGAGACACATTTTACACGCTGCTTCTGTGGGTGGCACAACCAGTGCTGCAAGCCCACCAGCAGCAGTTAACTTACACGCCCTTGGCACACGCAGTGCACTAGACTAGGGTCTGAACAGTAAGTCAACCAAGCCAATCATGGTAACACCAATCAATGTAACAATTTAACATAGGGAGCACTTGCACTGTGGCACTGATCAGCAGTGGCACAGTGCCCAAAGCAATAATCCAGCAAAAACATCGTAAACAGAGGAGGCAAACAGAAAAAAATGGAGGAGAGACTCATGCCAATGATGCCAGGTCTAACACGTGTCCCCTCCAGCTGAAATGTGGGGAGAACTACCCTTCACCCAGGGAGTCCTCATCACTAAGGCGGAAAAATCTGGACAGACCATCAGCATTGGCGTGATCTGTACCAGGGCGGTGTTCCACCGTAAAGTCCATCCCCTGTAGGGAAATGGACCACCTCAACAGCTTTGGGTTCTCACCCCTCATCTGCATTAACCATCCGAGGGGCCTGTGGTCTGTCTGAACCCGGAAGTGAGTCCCAAACAGGTAGGGTCTTAGCTTCTTCAGCGCCCAGACCACAGCAAATGCCTCACGCTCTATCGCACTCCACCTTTGTTCCCTGGGAAGTAACCTCCGGCTGATGAAGGCTACAGGTAAGTCTCGGCCCTCCTCATTCATCTGTGCTAGAACAGCCCCCACACCATGCTCTGAAGCGTCTGTCTGGACAATGAATTCTTTTGAAAAGTCGGGTGCCTGGAGGACCGGTGCTGTACACATTGCAGTTTTCAGGGTGTCAAAGGCGTTCTGACAGGCGTCAGTCCAGATCACAAGTCTCGGCTGCTTCCTGGAAGTCAGCGAGGTCAAGGGGTGCACAATGTTGCCATACCCCTTGACAAACCTCCTGTAGTAACCCGTGAGACCCAAGAAGGCTCTCACCTGAGTCTGGGTTTTGGGCGGTTCCCAAGCCAGGATGGTATCTATCTTGGGTTGCAGGGGGGCCACCTTGCCACTCCCTACTTGGTGCCCCAAGTACACCACTGAACCCTGCCCAATCTGGCACTTACTAGCCTTGATTGTGAGGCCTGCTCTGCGCAGGGCCAACAACACTTCCTGGAGGTGGCGCAAGTGTTCCTCCCAGCTGGCGCTGAACACTGCTATATCGTCCAGGTAGGCGGCGCTGAAATCTTCCAGCCCGGCCAATACCTGGTTAACCAACCTCTGGAATGTGGCAGGGGCATTCTTCATCCCAAAGGGCATCACACGGAACTGGTAGTGCCCATCTGGTGTGGAGAATGCAGACCTCTCTTTTGCCCCATCAGTCAAGGCGATCTGCCAGTACCCAGACGTTAGATCAAACGTACTAAGGTACCGGGCAGCCCCCAACCGATCGATGAGCTCATCAGCTCTGGGGATGGGGTGCGCGTCAGTCTTGGTGACCGAATTGAGTCCTCGGTAATCCACACAGAACCGAAGTTCTGGTGAAGCACCAGGCGCTGCAGCCTTTGGGACCAAGACCACTGGGCTGGCCCAAGGACTGCTAGAGGACTCAACCACCCCTAAGGCAAACATCTTGGAGACCTCCTCCTTGATATATGCTCTGACCTTTTCAGTCACCCTGTAGGCCTTGTGCCTCACAGGAGTGCTGTCCCCAGTGTCCACATCATGGACACACCACTGAGTGACACCAGGGATTAAGGAGAACAGATCAGGGAATTGTACCAACAGATGGCGACAATCTTGCTGCTGCTCAGGGGTCAGTGTGTCAGAGAGGACAACACCATCCACTGACCCATCTTTTGCACACAGGAGGTCAGGAAGAGGCTCACTCTCCTCCTCCATCCCAGCATCTGTGGCAAGGAGCATGCCCACTTCGGACCTTTCTAAGTGGGGCTTTAACCGGTTGACATGCAGGACCCTTAAGGGGTTCCTGGGAGACTTCAAGTCCACCAAGTAGGTGACATCGCTCTTTTTCTCCACAACCTCAAATGGTCCGGTCCACCTGTCCTTGAGCGCACAAGGTTCCACAGGGGCCATGACCCAAACTTTCTGACCAGGTTGAAGCTCAACCAGAGTGGCATTCTGATCGTACCACCGCTTCATCTCTTCCTGGCTGGCCTCCAGATTTGCCTGAGCAAGATCTCTGAAGCGCCGAGTCTGGTTCCGAAAGGCCAGCATGTAACTATATACATCCTGGGGAGGTTTCCTGGGAGATTGCTCCCAGCCTTCTTTGACCAGACTCAAAGGTCCTCTTACCGGGTGACCATACAAGAGCTCAAAGGGGCTGAACCCTAGAGACTTCTGTGGCACCTCACGGTAAGCAAACAGCAGGCATGGCAAGAGGACGTCCCATTTACGCCTCATTGGTTCTTCAAGACCCATGATCATGCCTTTTAGGGTCCGGTTGAATCTCTCAACCAGCCCATTACCTTGAGGGTGGTAAGGAGTGGTAAACTTGTAGGTTACCCCACACTCCTTCCACAGAGACTTCATATAATTCGAAATGAAGTTGGTGCCCCGGTCTGACACCACCTCTCTGGGGAACCCCATGCGGGAGAAAACACCGGGTGGCATGGTCCACCAAGACCAGGATAAACCTGTTGCCCATGGCTGTCTTGGGGTCCAGTGGCCCCACAATGTCAATTCCCACTCGCTCAAAGGGGGTACTGACGACGGGAAAAGGTTGGAGGGGAGCCTTCTGATTCCGCCCACTTTTCCCACTTGCCTGGCAAGTTTGACAGGTCCTACAATGGATATCTGAATCCCTTCTCATCTGAGGCCAATAAAAATGGGTGACAAGCCTGTCATAGGTCTTGTCCTGCCCCAGATGTCCAGCTAACGGAACGTCATGAGCCAACCCCAGTAGGAAGGCTCTGAAGCGCTGGGGTACCACCAGCACACGGGCTGACCCAGGTTCAGCAGCCTTAGGCTCGCTATACAGGAGGTCGTTCTCCCAGTAGACCCAATGTGATCCTGACTGATCACCTGTCGTTTGGGCTGAGGCCTGCTGCCTCATACCCACAAGAGAAGGGCACACTTTCTGCTCAGCACAAAATTCCTCCCTGGAGGGACCACCATCCTGCTGCCAATGGGTCAGCTCGGGCAGGTCTCCCAGTTCGGCCACTTATTCTCCTGTCGGTTCCAGGGCATCCCCCTCAGGGTCTGCTCCCTCCTGGACCGCGGGAACGATGGGGGTCGGTTTCCCGCGCCCCCTGCCTCTTCTCTTCACGGTTGGGACCTGGGCCATACTTTCAGGCTCCGGGCCCCCATCAACACCCTTACTGACTGACATGGACCGGGTGGTCGCACACACCCACTCAGGCAGACCCAACATTTCCAGATGCGCTTTTCTCTCCACCTTAGCCCAAGGGGAGTCCTCCAAATCATTGCCCAAGAGACAATCAACAGGCATGGCGGGCCTCACAGCAACCTGAAGAGTACCTGAGACCCCCCCCCCACTCAAAGGGAACTTGAGCTACCTCACACTGACTCTGTGAGTTGTCAGCAGCTACAACGGGGTAGAATGCATGAGGGACCACCTGCTCTCTGGACACCAAGTGACACTTGACAGCTGTCACACTCGCTCCGGTGTCTCTGAGAGCTTCCACCCTATGGCCATTAATGGTCACCCACTGCCTATATTTCTTAGTGTTACTAGGCAGAGGGGTTGGAGGGACCATTTCCACGTCTCCTAAAGAGACCAGGGACATTTCTGCGGGACCCCACCCACCGGGGGCACCCATCTCCTCCCCTCCCAGGGCTACACTCGCTACCTGACGAGGGGGTGCACGCGGCGGTGCATTCGAATCCTTCATGGGACACTGGGGATCATAATAACGGTGTCCCACCTGCTTACAGGCATAGCAGGTCATGGGGCCCCTGTGAACAGGTTTACCTGTCGGGGCCTCTGGCTTCTTTACAGGGGGAGGCTGGGAACCCTTCCCTTGGTTCCCTTGGGGACTACTTTGGGGCCCTTTCTGAAACTCCCTCTGTTTACCCCTGTCCCCCCCACTCTTCTGCTGGGGACCCTGCCCACCTTTGGCTGAGTCTCCCACTGGACCCTTGTGGACCCTGGTACTGACCCAGCGGTCCGCCTCCTCAGCAAGTTTTCTAGGGTTAGATATCTTGCTATCAACAAGGTGCTGGCTTAGCTCTGGAAAACAGTTATTAGACAAGTGCTCCCAAGCAAACAAATCATAAAGAGCATCATAACTATCAACCTTGCTACCCTTTATCCAACCATCCATGGTTCTGCAGAAAAAAGACACATATTCAACCCACGTAGTACCAGGCAACTTCTTACATTCTCTAAAGGTTTGTCTGTACTTTTCTGGAGTTAAGCCATATCTCAGCATTAAAGCATCTTTCATATGAGTATAAGACATCCTATCCTCAGCAGGAAGGCTCAACAAGGTATCTCTCCCTTCATTTGTAAAGCGGCTCCACAACCCCGTTCCCCAATCTTTCTCAGGGACCCGGTGGGCCAATAATGCTAACTCATATGCTTTAAACCATTGGCTAATATCTTCATTCTTACTGTAATCTTTGATCACATCTTTAGGAAAATAAAACCTACTTTCTGCAGGCACAGATGGAGTGCTGCCACCAGAGGGATTCAACTCTAAACTCTTAGTTTTAAGCTCCATCTCCCTCACCATCTTCTCACGTTCAAACGCTAATTTCTCTCTCTCAAAATCTAATCTTTTGCTCTCCATTTCAGCTTCTCTCTTGCTTCTTGCATTCTCTAATTCCAACTGCCCTCCTAATTTAAGTTTTGCCATTTCTAACTTGTACCCCCTCTCCTTCTCCCTGTCTTCTAATTCTTCGGGGGAAAGGCTCCTAGAGAACGCACTACTGCCTGGAGATGACACTGGCCCACCTGTGGGCTCTTCCTCTTCCTCTTCTTCTTCCTCTTCCGGTACCACCACCGGATCAGAGGGATTTCTGGCCTCTAACCAGGCCTTCAGCGCTTTGAGGAAGCCCTCTTTCTTTGAGACACCTGTGGTAGGAACTTTAAACTGCTTGCAAAATCCTTTTAGATCTTTTAGCGTGTAGGAATCTATCTTCTCCTTATCGAATTCCCCCACAACATTCTCCACAGGTGTAGCAGCTCCGGCATTCTCCATGGTCAAACCTGGCAGTGTTTAAAAAAATAAGCTCCAGGAAAGCGGAGAACAAAAATAGGATATCCTACCAAAAACAGATTGTGGCTGCGTTATGGTCTGCTTTCACTATGTAGCGTACACTAATCACTGCACATGAGTCATAAATGCAAAGTTCAAATCCTCACCGCTGACCACCAATGTTAGAACCGGCGGTCTCTAGTTGGCAGAGGTATACACATCTGACAAATAGGGACCAACCAACTCTAGTCAGGGAAAGGGGATTACACACTCAGATAACCCCTGCTACCCCCTTGGTAGCTTGGCAGAGCAGACAGGCTTATCTCAGAGGCAGTGTGTTAAGCATTTATGACCACATACAGTAATAAAGTGAATACACTACAGATGGATACGACACAGAAGTTATTATAAAAATAGTATTTTTATATAAGGCTTAGCACAAGACCAAATAACGACAAAAATATACCACAGTCTTAATAAATACTCTTTGGCAGGAAAAATAATAGTTCAAGTAAGGTTTCTTCTTGGCAAATAGTTCTTTAGCAAAGTATTCTTCTGAGCACAGTTCTTTGGCAACAATGTAACCCCCACGGGAGTCACACGACGTCGAGTCTACAAGATTCCCAAGGTTCGGCGTCGACCGCGAGGAGCGCTACGTCGAGCCTGGAGTCGCAACAGACCCCACAAGTACAGTACCTTGAGAAACGAAGAAATCGATGATCCACGGCGTCAAGCGTGCCTCGGAGTCGGGTCAATCCGCAGCGGTGTCGAGGGATGTCGGGCCGGAGCAGCGCTCACGGCGTCGAGAAGGGCGTCGAGTCGATGCGATCAGCAGCGGCGTCGGGACGGGGTCGCTTGGAGGTGGAGCCGATACTCACTCCTCACTGGCGTTGATACCGGCGTCGAGACGGGGTCACTTGGAGCCGGGGCCGATACCCACTGCTCACTGGCGTTGCTGCTGGCGTCGAGACTGCAGATTTTCCCTTGTGTACTGGAAACAACACTTTCCAGCAATTCAGCAATTCAGTAGATGGTGAAGTCCTTTGGCCCTGTGACTTCAACAGGAGACTGGCACTCTTCCAGTCCTTGGAGATTTCCTAGCAAGTGTTCAGAGAGTACACACCAAGTTCCTCTCTCCTTGTTCCTTGGCAAAAATAAAGAAGCAGCTTTCAGGTTCCTCCACAGCAAAACAGCACTCTGGCAGAAAGGGGAGGCAAGTCCTTAGATCAGCAGGCTTCTTGTCCTTGGTACAGGTTTCCTTGTCAGAAGTGATCTGAGTTCTTGGTTCAGGGGTCCTTCTCTTATACCCCTTTTTCCCTTTGTTCCCTTTGTCCAAGCAGGGAGATTCCCACCAGCTCAGGTTTGTTGTGGGTGTTGCCAGGCAGAGGCACCTGGCCTATTCACTGAGCAGGGCAGAGTCCTCAGCCGCCCAGCAGGAGGCGGAGCCAGTATTGTCACTGGCAGGAGCAGGGATATCAGTCGCCCAGCAGGAGGCGGAGCCAGTATTGTGTCAGGCAGGGCAGGCTACTCTTCCCTCACTCTATGTGTAAACGCCCCATTCACCCCACACTGACTCATTCAGACCTCTGGAGCCACCCAGCCCCTGACACACACACCAAACCAGCAGAGACCGGTAGATAGTTGGACAAGAAAATAGCCACTTTCTAAAAGTGCTATTTTCAAACATAGAATTTAAAAACCATCCATCCTAAAGGGTGTGTTATTAAATTCTGAGTTCAGGGATACTAAACTCGACTTGCTACCATGCTCCCTGAGTCAGATAGATTATAATGGAGTTAATAATCAGTCTGCCCAGTCTGGCCTATTGGAGGCAGGTAGCCCTTCAATAGTGAAAAACGAAAATGGCTGTAATTCACTATTAGGTCATGCCACACACATCAGGGCATGACCTACCTTTTACCAACAATGCACCCTGCCCTAGGGCCTACCATAGAGGTGTCTGAAATGTGGCAAAGTGAAGGTTTAGAGACTGGTAAGTAGGTTTCCTTACCAAGTTGACATGGCAGTCAGGGACTGCACGCAGGCGCCGCGGTGGCAGGCCTGAGACACATTTTACACGCTGCTTCTGTGGGTGGCACAACCAGTGCTGCAAGCCCACCAGCAGCAGTTAACTTACACGCCCTTGGCACACGCAGTGCACTAGACTAGGGTCTGAACAGTAAGTCAACCAAGCCAATCATGGTAACACCAATCAATGTAACAATTTAACATAGGGAGCACTTGCACTGTGGCACTGATCAGCAGTGGCACAGTGCCCAAAGCAATAATCCAGCAAAAACATCGTAAACAGAGGAGGCAAACAGAAAAAAATGGAGGAGAGACTCATGCCAATGATGCCAGGTCTAACATATAGCGTTCCAGGATCCATTATTGCTTTTGTACCCATTTCTACCATTAACTGGAAGGAGGTCGAAAGCACAAAAAATAGCAAAAATAGGCTATGTCCCAGAAAAATACCAAAACTGTGTAAAAAATGTTGGGTTTCTGACAAAAGTCTGGTATCCTTAAAAAGCTGGGAAAATGGTGATTTCAGCCCCACAAACCCTTTTTTGATAAAACTTGCAGGGAAAAACCCAGATGCTTTCATTTGCAGCCCGTTTTTCCAATTTTTCCCCAAAAAAACTACATTTTGCTGTATTTTGGTTCATTTCTGTGTCCCCTCCAGGGGAATCCACAAACCCTGAGTACCTTCAGAATGCCCATGATGTTGGAAGAAAAGGACGCAAATTTGGCATGGATACCTTATGTGGTCAAAAAGTTACAGGGGCCACAGCATGCACTACCCCAAATAGTCAAAAAAGGGCGTGGCACAGGAGGGGAAAAGGCCTGGCAGCGAAGGGGTTAAAACAGACCATCCTGAGCTGTAAAATGGTTAAGGCCTCACTCTTCCCCAGTCATAATTGAGTGGCATGTCCAGTGTTTTTCCAGTGATTTTGATGCACACAGAGGCCATTTAATTGGAACACGTGCCATCTATAATTGCCATTACTCTGTGAACATCTAGGGCGCATATAAGAAACCTATCCGACTCCATATTATTTTGAGCATGTGCGCCCACCACCACAGTACATGAGCACACAGTAGGGTTAACATTAACAATTATAAAGTGGTATTTTGCAGAGTTGAACTTTCCTGTGCTGTGAGAATTATTAGTGAGGTTGCCCATGGTGTTCTGGTCTCAGGCTTGTAGCTGTGTTTCAGGGTCGATTCAAGGTTGATTTATGGTAGGAAGAATGTTTCTTTCTTGTTAGTCTTATCAACTGTGCCAGAAAGAGCAATCACGTCTTACTTGTGAATTCTTATTGTTTCTCAAAGTGCTGTCTAGAAATTTCTATTCCTTCAGGAAGGTACATTCTTAGTGATGAACTGTTCGACATGCCCAGGCTGGTATAATGTCCTTTCAGATGTAATACATGATTCGCTGTCAAAGACTCTCTCCCTAACAGTGTTTATTGAATTGTGCTTTTACAACCCTACTACACAATTAAGCTTTATATTTTGTGAAAATGCAATTAAAAATGTAGCACTAAATCCTCTACATTTGCTTTGTTCACTCACTCATTTATTTAGTACACTCAGATGCATATTTACACAACAATGGCACTGCGCGGTGGTGCAAGAAATTTTGCTGCGTCATTTTCAAAACGCAGGGATTCACCGTATTAACAAGAATATGGTGCATCCCTGTGCTCAACCCAGTGCTAAAAGGGCTACCTAGCACCAACACAGCCACACAGCCACCCTTGCACCATGGTGCAAGAGTGTCTGCACTGCAGGGATGATTGTATTTGTGCAGGAAGGGACCCAATGCAAAGCGGCTTAATGCAGCCTTGTAAATATGGGCTAGCATACAGCACCATTTGAGCGTCAAAAAAAGTGACACTCGGGGAACCAGGGGCTTGTAAATATGCCCCTCAGTTTTTATGCATGTAATCAGGAGGGGGGACAGGAGAGCTGGTTATTTAGAGAGGTCCTGTTCTAATGCTCCCGGGGGTCTATGTAGGAAAAACAGGTAAGAGCAGTTCCTCTAAATGGCCAATTTGGAGAAATTCGTTGTGAGTCGGCTGTTAAGTCTAATCTGGGAGGGGAAAATTAAATTTCAGATCTTGTTGCCCTCACACACCTGTTAGGGTGTCATGCTTCATCATTGGGCGCTCCTCGTCGGACCGGCACTGCAATGTCCAACAGGCCTGGTGGCATCTTTAGCGGAGATCTTTTGATCTGAGAACGCCGTTTATGTGAAGACCATGTGTGTGACTGTGGAGGGTAGTGGCTCCTAAAGAATGTAGGGGTGTGAAAAAGCTAAAATAGACCCTGGCCCCTCAATAATTTTAATTAGGTTAAGTAGGGCTGGGACTAAGTAAAACCAGGGAGGCTACTCAGGTGATTCTAGGTATCAGGGTAGCCTATAGTTGACAGGGGTCAACATGTTTCGTGTCGTATATGCTCAAAATCGAGCGACACTTCTTCAGGACCGTGGGACCAACCATAAGTAAATATACCACAGTTCTTATAAAGGGGTATCTTGGGTCAACCACACGTAATACTGAACCTAAATATGGTCCAGATTTGAAGGCTCCTCCCAAAAGCCGAGAGAGATGCCATAAAGATCCTTAACGAAGATCCTACCATTACAATCAAACCAGCAGATAAGGGTGGCGCCATTGTCTTAATGAACACTACAGACTATGACAACGAGTGCCTACGCCAACTCTCACAAGAAAAGTACTACAAGAGAATAAATGCGGATCCAACAGGGAGATTGATGACGAGGATAAAATCTATCGTGGAGTCAGCAGAAACTCAGGGCTGGATTTCCAGAAATGAGGCCGCCTTCCTGGTGAACTCACAACCACGCACACCAGCGTTTTATACGCTCCCCAAGATTCACAAAGGCCAAAATCCACCTCCTGGACGCCCTATAGTGTCAGGGATCGGCTCAGTATTGGAACCCCTTAGCAAATTCTGCGATCACTTTCTTCGTCCCTTAGTAAAACGTATACCGTCATATCTGCAGGACACAAGGGATGTTTTGAATCTCATATCCGAGTTCAATACCAATAACCAAGTGAACCTCCTTATGACATTGGATGTGGAGGCACTCTATACGAATATTCCTCAAACAGAAACCCTTAGAGTGATTGAGGAACTTCTCCTAAAAGAAAACTGGACTTCTATCACACCAGTGTCGTTCATTATGGAGTGCGCAACGATAGCCATGTGTGAGAGTTATTTCCAATTCAAAGACCAGTTCTTCCATCAAACCCAAGGTACTTGTATGGGCAGTACCTTTGCTCCAAGCCTGGCCTGCCTCTATGTAGCTGACTTTGAACGTCTCCATCTGACAGACAACATCTTTTGCGACAACATTGTATTGTGGAAACGCTACATCGACGACATCCTGATCCTATGGAAAGGTGACAGTGAGACGTGTGATAGATTCTTCACGTGGGTTAATTCCCTGGATCCATACTTGAGGTTTACCCGGTCTGTATCATCCACAGAGATCCACTTCCTAGACCTTACCATAACCTTACAGGATGGCGGGCTATCAACCAAGACCTTCAAGAAACCCACAGATCGTAATAGCTTATTATTATACGGAAGCTACCATCCAAAAGCCCTAAGGGCTCACTGATCTGTTGTTTTCTCTGCTTTTCCCCGTTTTTGTCGCTATTTTGTGCCTGTTCAGTATTGTATCGTGTGTACCCTCCTTCCTGGTTGTCCGCCTACCGCTCCGCCCCCCGCCCTCCCTTCCCGCCACCGCCGCTTGTCCCCGCCCCTTTTTCTTCTGTAACCCTCCCCGCTCCCGCCTCCCAGCTGCCCCGCCCACCCGCGCACTTGGCCTTAAATGACGACCGTGCGACGCAGGTGAGTGTGACCCACTTGTGGGACACCCCCGCGCCGCACGGCCACCAGCTGCTGCGTGTGCCCCTTGCCTCGCTGCTGCCTCGTTTCTGCCTCGTTCGCCGGCTGCCGCCGCTGCGAGCACTTTTTCCCCTTGTTTTGGTTGTTTTGTCAGGTATTTGTGCTTGTCTCACTGATCTGTTGTTTTCTCTGCTTTTCCCCGTTTTTGTCGCTATTTTGTGCCTGTTCAGTATTGTATCGTGTGTACCCTCCTTCCTGGTTGTCCGCCTACCGCTCCGCCCCCCGCCCTCCCTTCCCGCCACCGCCGCTTGTCCCCGCCCCTTTTTCTTCTGTAACCCTCCCCGCTCCCGCCTCCCAGCTGCCCCGCCCACCCGCGCACTTCGCCTTAAATGGCGACCGTGCGAACGCGCAGCGGTCACGCGCAGCGGGCGCGCCGAAGGCGCGCCAAAGGTAAGCCCGTCTGCGCCCGTCCGCGCCTGGACCGCGCCCAGTGCCAGGACCGCTGGCCCCCGTAGAGCCCGACCGACCCGCCTGACGTACTCAGCCGCCACCCTCACCGCTCTCAACACCGGCCGACACCCAGATTGCCACCAAGCCACTCCAAGACGCACCCACGGACCATTCAGCTGCCACGCCTGCAAGTTCTCCTGCTGCCGGACCAGCCCCGCACCAGCACCCGCCAAGTCGAACTCCAGCAGCACCCACCTCAAGTGCATCCTCCTCAACACCCGCTCCGTCCACAGACACGCCATCGAACTCTGGAACCTCCTCGACACCACAGCCCCAGACGTTGCCTTCCTCACGGAGACCTGGATGAACGCCTCTTCAGCTCCCGACATCGTCATCGCTATCCCAGAGGGCTACAAGGTCATCCGGAGGGACCGAAACGCCAACCAGATGGGAGGAGGCATCGCCATCATCCACAGGAACACCATCCGCCTCACGACCAGCACCGACAACACCCTGACCAGCGCCGAACACCTGCATTTCCAGATCCACACCAACCCGAACACCACCCTCAGAGGCACCCTGATCTACCGACCCCCTGGACCACGCACGCAATTCAGCGACGACATCGCCGACTTCGTCAGCCCGCACGCCCTCCCCTCCGCTGACTACATCCTCCTGGGAGACCTCAACTTCCATCTGGAGAACAACAACGACCACAACACCAGCACCCTGCTCGACAACCTCGCCAACCTGGGACTCAAGCAACTGGTGTCCACCCCCACCCACCTCGCCGGACACACACTCGACGCCGTCTTCTCATCCAGCACAGACATCGACTTCAGCCACGCCACAGAGCTTCAATGGACGGACCACAGCTGCGTCCACTTCACCTTCAAGAGAACAACGACCCACCAACACCAGCAACACACCGCCCACAGAAGCTGGAACAAGATCACAGCAGACCAGCTCGCCACCTCCCTGAGCCAACACCCTCCTGCCAGCTCAGCGAACCCCAGCCAGGCCGCCGATAACATCACGAAGTGGATCAGCAACTGCGCGGACGAACTCGCCCCGCTGAGGACCCCGCCTAGCAGACCCGGCAGCAAGAAGGCCCCATGGTTCACCGACGAACTCAAGAGCTCCAAGAAGAACTGCCGAGCCCTCGAGAAAGTCTGGAAAAGGGATCCGACACCGGACAACAGGACCTCCTACAAACTTGCCACCCGGAAACACCACCAGCTGATCCGCGCCGCCAAGAGAACAGCATTCAAGGACCGGTTGGACAACAACGCACACAACAGCAAGGAACTCTTCAACATCGTGAAAGAGCTTTCCAACCCCAACGCGGGAAACAACGACATCACCCCTTCGCAAGACCTCTGCAACTCCCTGGCTTCATACTTCCACAACAAGATCGCGGACATACACAGCAGTTTCAACAACCAACCAACGCACACCACGACCGACCAGCCAGCCCCCCCCACCACCACCCTCCACGCCTGGACCCCGATCAGCACAGAAGACACCATCCGCACGATGAACTCCATCCACTCCGGATCACCAACCGACCCCTGCCCCCACCACATCTTCAACAAGGCCGACGCTGTCATCGCACCCCACCTACGAGACATCATCAACACATCCTTCGACACCGCCATCTTCCCCGAGAGCTGGAAACACGCCGAACTCAGCGCTCTACTCAAGAAACCAACAGCGGACCCCACCGACCTCAAGAACTACCGCCCCATCTCGCTTCTCCCGTTTCCAGCCAAAGTCATCGAGAAGACCGTCAACAAGCAGATGGCCGCCTTCCTCGAGACGAACGGATCCCTCGACCCCTCACAGTCCGGCTTCCGAGCCAAACACAGCACCGAGACCGCCCTCATCGCCGCCACCGATGACATCCGAGCCCTGATGGACAATGGAGAAACAGCGGCCCTCATCCTCCTAGACCTCTCCGCGGCATTCGACACGGTCTGCCACCGCACCCTAATACGGCGCCTCAGCAACATCGGAATCCAGGACAAGGCGCTGGAATGGATCATCTCCTTCCTCGACGGAAGAACACAGCGAGTCCGCCTACCACCTTACAAGTCAGAGGCCTCCGAAGTCATCTGCGGCGTCCCCCAAGGATCATCCCTGAGCCCCACCCTCTTCAACGTCTACATGAGCCCCCTCGCGGCCATCGTACGCAAACACCACCTCAGCATCATCTCCTACGCCGACGACACCCAGCTGATCCTCTCCCTGACCAACAACCCCGCCGCCGCCAGAGCCAACCTACACGAAGGGATGAAAGAGGTAGCCGAATGGATGACGACCAGCCGCCTGAAACTGAACTCGGACAAGACGGAGGTCCTCATCCTGGGCTCCTCTCCCTCCGCCTGGGACGACTCCTGGTGGCCTCCCGCCCTGGGCACCGCACCCAAACCGACAGACCATGCACGTAACCTGGGCTTCATCCTGGACTCCTCCCTCTCCATGACCAGGCAAGTCAACAGCGTCTCCTCGGCGTGCTTCAACATCCTACGCATGCTACGGAAGATCTTCTGGTGGATCCCCACAGAGACCAGGAAGACCGTCACCCAGGCCCTCGTCACCAGCCGACTGGACTACGGCAACGCCCTCTACGCCGGGACCACCGCCAAGCTCCAGAAGAGACTCCAGCGGATCCAAAACGCCTCAGCCAGACTCATCCTCGACATCCCACGATCCAGCCACATCTCCGGACATCTGAGAGACCTTCACTGGCTCCCCATCAACAAGAGAATCACCTTCCGCCTCCTCACCCACGCACACAAAGCCCTACACGACCAAGGCCCGAGCTACCTCAACAACCGAGTCAACTTCTACGCTCCCAAACGCCACCTCCGATCAGCCAACCACGCACTCGCCGCCGTCCCCCGCATCCGCAGAGCAACTACAGGAGGAAGGTCCTTCTCCTACCTGGCCGCCAAGACCTGGAACTCCCTCCCGTCCGACCTGCGCCTGACCCAAGACCACCTCTCCTTCAGGAAGAAGCTGAAGACCTGGCTGTTCGAGCAGTAGCGGCACCCCCCCCCCCCCCAGCGCCTTGAGACCCTACGGGTATGTAGCGCGCTTTACAAGTGTCACTGATTGATTGATTGATTGAAGGGACAATCTGCCCTTCGGACAGTTCCTACGTCTCCGCAGGAACTGCGAAAAGACCAGCGATTTCAAAAAGGAAGCGGCCATCCTGAGTCACCACTTAAAAACTCGGGACTACCCCACATCTATCATAAAAAGATCAAACAAAAGAGCACTCAATAACAACCGAGAATCTCTGCTGGAACCAAAATTAGAGCAAACTGATGAATCATTGACATGCGTGACAACCTTCACACCAGAATCTAACATGATCCAGAAGATCATTAAAAAGAACTGGAAGATCTTAACTACAGGAAAAGTGTCCTTACCCCCTCCAAGATTTGCGAATAAACGCACAAGTAATTTACGTGACATCCTAGTACATACCCGTCCCAAGATAGACAAACCAACAAAACAAAGGACCTTGTGGGATATGGATCCTGTTCGTGGACATTACCCATGTGGTATGTGCGGAGTGTGTGACCTTACCAAGGCAACCAAAGAGCTCATTCTTGAAACAGGCAAAGTCTGGACTCAGAAAAACCATACTAACTGTAATTCCAGTAATTGCGTCTACTTGATTACATGCCCCTGTAAATTAAGATACATCGGCATGACAACACGTCCAATCAAGACTAGGATTATGGAACACCGCAGCAATATATGGTGTGGAAGATCTACGACAAAACTGAGTACACACTACCTCACTCACCCACATGGACACAATGACTTACAGTGGACCGTGATTGAAAGCAACCCCTCATGGTCTCACGATAAACTTTTTGAAACTGAACAGAGATGGATTTTTCGCTTATCCTCCCAAGTAAGGGGTCTTAATGATGACATCCCGTGGACTGAAATAACTTGATAACACATACACCATATGTGGTTGCTGTCTGTATCACACCTTCGCTACCATGGATGGTGGTGGCACATCTCGTGGCCATTGAAGGGAATGTTCCACAATTGTCATTCTTTATCAGAACCCCGTGCCTCCAGACATACATAGAAACTACATATATGTAAACATTTGTCACTAACCCTTTGGTATATATCACCGAGCTATACCCTATGTATCCTATCCTGGGCATGGATGTTATGTTCCTCCACATACACTTTGCCACTTTGCTACTCGTATATATAACTGCACGGCTAATATCAGCCCCTATAAACACTTCCCCCTCCATTGAAAGTGGGCTTGCAACACGCAACTCTTAATATCTTGATCTGTGCAAACTAATACGGTTCCATTCAAGCACAAGAGTCTGTAACGATATAGCTTTGTAAAACTACGACTATATCTTTTAATAGCAGTCCGTCATAGCACGCATAGCATTGCCTATTCTCAGGTCAGGCACTATTCTCGGGACAAGATGTCGCCCTCCCGAGTAGTCTCGCGAGACTTCGCTACAAAGTTGACGGTCAAATACAGGAAGTGACTCCAGTACCGGTAATATTCAGGTGAGGAGCAGACACGTCCTGTTTTGGCCTGCCCGCTGCCACATTCGGGTAAGTCTTCAGCTACGTTCACTATGCGGAACGCCACCACTACGGTGTCCCGACCGGAGTTCTAGTCGAGGGTTAATACCAGCACCATTTTCTCTGGTCACATCTCTATACCGCCCTTACATGTCCGGTCACGGTATTTAGCCCGATTGGGGTCTATTATTAATTGGTATACTTCCTTGAGGGTGTTTGTCCTTTTTATCACTAGAACTATTAAGCTCTTTTTCCACCGGAGGAACACATCCCTGTATACCGCACCTAGAGTTAACTTCGTTTACCGTGTGAGTCCTCGCTTACGGATTACCGTGACAGTCATCACTTGCTATCCGGATATGTTCAACCACAAGTGTGTAGTACACCTCTTAACCCCCCACCACCTCGGACTTTATAACACCGTGTTAGTCCCTACTCACGGAGTTCCGTGAAAGTCATCACTTGCTATCCGGACACCTACAACCACGAGTGTATGCTACACCTTCTAGTCCCCCACCACCTCGGACCTTGCCTTATGTGAGGAGAGAGTAGATCCGAATTAAGTAGCATTTTGACCACACAGAGCAACACCTCCCACGCTCATAGTATTGATAGAGTCTATTATCTCACTCACGTGTTGTACAGCATGTTATCTGGCGATGCTTCTGTTATATCTTTATCATAGTGGGACCGTTCCAGTGGTCCGGTTGCTACTCCTTCACCTATGAAGCACTGACCCCCTCATGCTGAGGTAAGAACTGATACCCTGTAATCTCCTGTGGCATGCAAGGTTAATTGAGTCTTTTATTACTGCTTGACATAAACTCATCTGTGTTTCACGTGTACTAGCTTACGTTTTTGTTTTTAATGTTTTTCTCTCTAACTAGTTCGTTATTGAGAGTAGAAACTTTGGTCCTTTTGGAGGAGTTATTTGACCCCTCTACGTGATGTTTGGACCTTTAATTCTTGACCGAGCTGTTAATGGGTGGCTTTTGCTTGTCCTCTGCCTTTTGTCTCGCTCTGTTTAGGCGGAGCCTTCAAATCTGGACCATATTTAGGTTCAGTATTACGTGTGGTTGACCCAAGATACCCCTTTATAAGAACAGTGGTATATTTACTTATGGTTGGTCCCACGGTCCTGAAGAAGTGTCGCTCGATTTTGAGCATATACGACACGAAACATGTTGACCCCTGTCAACTATAGGCTACCCTGATACCTAGAATCACCTGAGTAGCCTCCCTGGTTTTACTTAGTCCCAGCCCTACTTAACCTAATTAAAATTATTGAGGGGCCAGGGTCTATTTTAGCTTTTTCACACCCCTACATTCTTTAGGAGCCACTACCCTCCACAGTCACACACATGGTCTTCACATAAACGGCGTTCTCAGATCAAAAGATCTCCGCTAAAGATGCCACCAGGCCCGTTGTACATTGCAGCGCCGGTCCGACGAGGAGCGCCCAATGATGAAGCATGACACCCTAACAGGTGTGTGAGGGCAACAAGATCTGAAATTTAATTTTCCCCTCCCAGATTAGACTTAACAGCCGACTCACAACGAATTTCTCCAAATTGGCCATTTAGAGGAACTGCTCTTACCTGTTTTTCCTCCTCAGTTTTTATGCACACACCCTTTATCTTTAGTGAGATTATGTTATTCGCCATCACCCCAGTATAAATCATCTTGGAGCGCCACTGAAAACTCAAGACAGAGTAGAAGCAAATTGTTGTCAGAATGAGCAAATGAAAAAGTACCCAAATGGTGACAAAAAGGAAAGCATGACCTCACTCTCCAGCGATAAAAAAATAAGATTATCTTGGGTTATTTTTTATATTGGTTGTACGCTGATAACTTGCCCACTTTAAATGATGTATGTATGCTTAACAAGGACACCACTATAGGTCCACGGGACAAGGGTCAATATGTATTATCCGGACCAAAAATCACATGGGACTCATTTGAAGGAGGAAACCTTGTCTGTACGTTAGAGGAATCCACAATCGAATTAACAGCAAAATTGCATTTCAACCTAATTGTACAGAAAGCAGACTAAGGGGCTGATTACAACTTTGGCGCTCCTGTGCCGGCTCTCCACCAGTGCGGCAGCACCAAAGCCGTGCAAAGACCGCCTCCCTGATTATGAGTTGAACTCGAGCAGGTGGACAGACCTTTTGCTGTTCCCATAGCGGTGCCCTGAAAATGGACACCAAAATGGGAACGGCAAAACAGTTCCAACACCACATGGACTGTGAAGTCCATGCCATGCTGGAACTGGGGGTGCAAGCAGACAGGGAGGCACATATATTGCTTCCCTGAATGCATCCCCATGATGGGCGGCATGGGGGCCTGCAGAGCCCTCTTTGTTTTCCCTCCGCCAGTCTTTTCATGGAGGTGAGCCCGCAATGAAAATGCTTGCAGAGGGAAAACTCATAATATCCTTGCAAACCATGGCGGTCCAGCCTTGCATAATATATACCCCTCAACGCTGCACCACCGCCAGGGAACAGAAGATTCCTGGTACAGCAGGTGAAGTCATCGTAGTGGTGGCCAGTCCTGAAAGCTGACTCGTAATGAGGTGGACGTAGGACCCCCACCGCTGCGCCACCACGAGTCAACTGCAAGTCTGACGGTCCAAGCCTGACAGACTTGAAATCAGGTTCATACTTTTTTGACACAAATGTATTAAATCAATCCATATGCAGTCCAATATAATACATTGTGATATATGTGAATATGGTGCAGACAACGCAGTGCTCACATAGTGATTGTATTTACAATATATAATGCATAAGACACTGTACAATTTCCAATGGTTGTATAAATTGGTACATAAAAATAAGGGTAGTTAAAGTGAATCAACAGTCCCTTTCCATTAGTTGGTTGGATGACTACGTCCTGAGGAGACCCTACAACTACTTTCTGGAATAATTGAAAGGGACTGCACTAGGCGATGTTTGCTCCTTCAAATGAGTTCCACATGACCTTATGTTTGGATAACACAATTTAAAGGATGGACCACTGTGGGATACCTAATGTAAGCATGCTATGTTGTGGCAACGTTATTGACATTGACTTCACGTAAGGGTGCATTCTAGCCCTTTCTTGATTTAGAAGGACCAGAAATAAAAAAGGAAATGAAATAAGAATTGTGACACACATTAACTTGCTGATAGTCCTATTCAGAGGAACACGTGACAGAAATCACTGCCCCGCTAGAAGCTGTGTTGCTAGTAGTGATGGCCTTCAAAACAATTCTATTGCTCTCTCACTTCACCAGCTCAGCACTTTTCTGTGTGCCCACTTGCATGTGTCAGGTTCAGTCCTTTCTCCCTTTTGGCCACTCACTTTGGCAGTCACCATGATGGGCCTAATTCTTTTCTCAAAAGATTTTCAGCATTATACTACTTTTGACGCGTAACTTAAAGTACTCTGCTGGATCTAAAAAGGTTCCACTATATACGGTAACGAGCAAGAAAAATATTTAGGAAAAGAGAGGACACACAATCATTAAGTATCAGCATTTTATACAGCAGGACGTCTAACAAAATTTGTGAAAACATGCACAATTGAGTGGGTGCATAATTTGCACCAGATCTTAGCAGGTCAATCATGATCCGAACATCTGTATTTGAAAAAGGGCATACTTTGATTTAATTTGCAGTTACATATATCAAGGTCTTAAGAATACAGCTGTTGGACTAGATAGTTAGCTAAGCAGATAGCTGAGGTATTTTACCCAAATCAGTTTCCACTTGAAAATTACCACCTTACTTAATATATAACAGCTCTTATCCTAATGACCAGGTGTACTCTTAGGTCTGGAGAAATCCTGTGGTTGTGTTTTTTATGGACTTTCCCACAGTACTTGAACAATTGCTTGGGCTAGAGTAAAAAACTATTAAATGGAGATTCCCAAGATGATCAATATTTATCATGAGTAGGGCCGCTGGAATTATATGATTCTAAGGGGGTGCAATTTTCCGCTTATTAATGGATTTAAGGAATTTGCCAAAAAATCTAACATCTGCTGAATAATTTGCATATTTTAACAAAAAAATACTTTAAGCATGGCAACACGTGTGGTCACTCTGTGCAAGGCCCTTCACACAGGTTGGCTGGTCACCTTTCCATTGCGTATTGATATATTTGTGTCAAGCTGGTCATAGATTATATTTTGCCCAAACAGTGTTAACGTGTAGAAATGACAAAGTAGTGAAGTAATATTATCACAAAATGTTCTACATTATGCCACATAATTTGCCTTCTCTTACTGCATAATTTAATCAACCCTGCCTCATAATTTGGTGCTTCCGTGTCGCATATTTCCAGCACTCCTGATTACTAGTGACCTAGATCACGAAACATGGGCGTGTGTTAAATACCACGATGTTAGCTGTCAAACCCCACTGCAATTTACATGGGAGTACGTAGGACTGAGTGTGACTGCTGCCCTGTTTTAAGTTCCCTATAAGTGACCTCAGGGGCGGGGCTGTGACATACTCCTATCTAAATTTAGGCAATGAGCATTTTTAGTATGTCTTTTTCAACAATTTTGGTGGACATCACTGCTGTTGGGTTACGATAGAGTAGCAATCATTTGACATCTGAAACCTACAAGAACAATTTCACAGGATATATAGGTTAGAATAAGTTCACGTGCCTAGGTAATACTGGAACATCCTATTGTTGGTTCCTGAGTGTAATGAAATTGGAGGAGGTCAACTGTTACTACTATCTGGAGGTTAAAAATCGAGAACAAATGATCCTGCAGAAAAGCCGGAAGCCAAACTGTGCTGTGGTAGCACTGCCTTGGAGCCTATTTAGATTTATTGCAAACAATGGCAGTTAGGTCTGTATTGGCTTACTGGAAGGCATGTATGGCTGCGTTTTTGCTAGTTTTGATTTTTGAAGCTGCAACTTAATTAGTAAATTGCAACCATAGTTTTTACTCACTATAACTGTCAGAATGGAGGCATGTTAAGAAATTATGGCCAGATGTACCGAGACTTGATTTTCAAAAACGAGTCGCAAAATATGCACTGAATGTTTGTGAATCAAATCTGATTTTGCAAACCAATGTATTTACTAACAAGTTAGTTCACAAAATAAAGAATCTCAGGGAGCTGCAGAAGGGCCTGCCAACTTTATTATGTATTAGGCAAGCTGTCTTCCACTTTGCAATTCAGTTACCACCACAACTTGTTAGTGTGTCCCTGATCAATGGTTTAGAACCCAAATTGCAGTCACAACTACTACTAAATACCATACCGACTCGGAATTTTATAGGAAATCCCCCTTTCTCTCTACTTCCAAACTGAGATATGGGTCACCAATGCCATTTTTAACTCCGGAAAACATTTCTGATTCGCAAAAGTAGGTTAGTAGATAAGAAAAATGGATCTTGCAGTTGCAAACCCTGTCATTTTGCGAATTGCCGGGTTTACAACTGCAAAATCCCTTAGCACACCAGATCCTACATATCTTATGGAGCAGTTCACC
The DNA here is from genome assembly GCF_964204655.1 of Triturus cristatus. Taxonomy (NCBI): domain Eukaryota; kingdom Metazoa; phylum Chordata; class Amphibia; order Caudata; family Salamandridae; genus Triturus; species Triturus cristatus. Next base: position 637,802,782 of record NC_140580.1, on the reverse strand, counting down.
ATGATCTCTTCTAGTAACTGACCTGGGGCCTGAAGATGGCAGCTTTTTTTTAAATGGCAATATAATGTTGTCTGGGCAATTCGATGTGTTGTTGGATCATGGTGCAAGGGTGCCTCCATTGCAGGCAGGATTATTGTGGTTAAGAGGATGGCACCTTTCTGCACAAAAAACATCCTAAGCTATGCCTGGCTTCATAACTCTTTATGAGAGCTCTGCGTCACACATGTACCACTGTACATGGTGCAAATGTGACAAAGGGTTTTCATAAATAAGCCCCCTGGTGTCAGCTAGAGGGCTTAGAGTTCAACGCAGGCAGCCTCACCTGTGTTCGTCTGTAATGTAAATAGTGATCATGTAAAGCGCTTTCATACCTTTAGGTCGAGTTAGCGCTATATAAAACTGCAACATAAAAAGGCGCTTTCCTCTTTCTATGTGTTCTACATTCTGCAGCACACATGGAAAGAGGAAAAACCAGGAGAAATAAACAGATTTTTCCTCTTTACGCCTCAACTCGGGAGGAGTACGGATTTGAGGATTCCCCAGGTTTACATCACTTTTTAAATCTGGGGCAGTGCAAGATTCCATTGATGCTGTGTGAGAAAACCCATTGCAACGCCCATGGAATGCCTCCAGGGTGCAGAGTAAGGTGACGCAGCGATTTGCACTGCATCGCCTTACTCATGATTTCTGAGGCCACTCAAAGACACGCAGGGTGGCTTTGCATGGCTTCATACATCTTTATGAGAGCCCTGTGTCCCTCATGCATCACTTCATGTGGTGCAAAAGTGACGTAGGGCTCTCACAAATAATCCCCTGAATGACTACCTTAAGGTTACCTGACCAGCGACGGCTGGCAGGGGACGGGGCTGGCGGGGTGGGGACGGTGGGGGGAGCACGGAGACTAACCAGGTTATTATCATTTTGTCTTTCGTCTGCGCTGCACTGGTCTTAAAGCAGTGGGGCGATGCTCCTCCGCCATTGTACCTGACTGAGCCCAGGCGTCACAAGGACAGAGATTCAATTTGCTGTTTCGGGAATGATTTCGGTCTTTTGTTTTTTTTTAGATAATCTGGCGATCCAATTTATGTTTCAATAAATCTTGCCTGAAGTATAGACCCACCAGGCCATGTGCATCGGACATAAACACGTAACTCATGACAACACGTGTATTCCTGCATCCTTGCATCACTCTTGTCCCGTGTATCTGCTAGCAAAGAACATCCATTCACTCAGATGCAGGCACCGGTTCACCGATTACAGGATGCATTAACTCCAGACAGCTCAGCTGCAGAGCTGGGAGGGTGAGGAAGAACTAAACTGCATTTAGCTGTCTTAAAAAATCAATGTTATGAATATTTAGTACCAAAAAGCCCAGCTCTCAGCAGGAACCGAGAAAAAAATAAATCTGTCCATTCTTATGTGTGCCGTCTCAATAATTTATCACTCGGCTGGAGCACGTGCTGCCGATGGAAGTGATTGCCATAAGCAGCCCTTGAAGAAGCTCTCTCTTTGCATTACTTCAAGAGTCGTTTTTTGTGGCGACCTTGACAATTATGTCACAGCTGGATGAAAACAGCTAGTCAAACGCTGATGAATCCTATTTACAATGACCAGAGTAATCCATCAACTGACAGTGCTGTCGCAGGCTTCCAGAATGTACTGCCACCTCGTGGTCAGTATTGTGAATTGTGCGCAGGAAGCGTGATTGGCTGAGTGGATGACGCCATGTAAAAAGACCTCCGTCCTTTATGGCCATTAATTTAACAATTTAACAAACAAATGCGTGATGTGACTTACAATCGTTGCTCTTGTTCATTAACTCACTAGAACCTTCATTGCATATATCCTAAACGTGTATTATTGTTTTTGTAGCGCTCGCACAACCCCGAGATAGCTTCAGGGTTCTTTAAGAAAAAATAGTGGGTGTAAGATGTGCAGGGCTTCCTGTAGCAGTGCTATCAGCTGACAGGAGCATATCTGCCAACTCAATTAGAGGGTGTGTCCCTCCTTTTACTTCTGTTCACCCACCTCATGGACAAAATGTCTTCAACCACTTTCTCACCTATATCATCCCCTAAAAAGTGTTTATTCTTCATTTACTTCCAGTAGCGACTTCACCGCGAAGGAGGAGGAGCGGTGCCCCACTGCTTTTTAGCAGTGAAATAAAGAGAAATTAAAATGATAATAACTTGCGTTAATATCATTTTATTTTCTCACACTTCTGCAGCTTTGCGTGAGGGGGCGAGGCAGGGAAGGAACAGTAGCACCCTCCTAAGTGCACAATGACTGCTTGGCCGGCCCTTTTGGGACACCAAAACAGTCTTGTGCACTTCGCATGTTCTCCATGCAGGCTGCATGACAGCCTGCATGAAGAACATGCCCAGGCTCCCAATCAGTGTCTAAGCGCCGAAATACGGCACTCAGAAAAATCACAACGCTGCTAAGGCAGCATTGTGATTGGCTGACTGGGAGTCTGGGTGTGCTGCCTGTTGTTCAGGTCAGTGAAGGAGGACTGCGGAGGAGAGACGCGGCGAGAAGGTACGTTTTTTATTAAATTGTTTGCTGCCCACACCGTACCGTGCTGGCCGCCGCTGTTTGCTTCAACAGGACAGCCATCTTAAAAGCCTGACTTCACCTGCATTTTTGAGTCAAGAGATTGAGTGGTATGTAGGAGGATAAAAATAGTTGCAGTAGATGACAAGAGCCAGATTGGTCAGCTGTGTCGCCGTCCAGAAGCTTTTTTGAATAGATACGTCTCCAGAGACTTCCCAGTTTAGAGAACAATCTTTCCTGTAAAGAAGTAAATAAAGCACCTTTGATATTGGAAGAGGCTTGAGTAAGAAGTGTTCTGCGCCCAAACATTTCTCTATCTTGTTGCATAGAAGACAAAGGAGGAGATGTGGCCTAGTGATTAGAGCTGCTGACCTTGGAACATGGAGAACCAGGCTCAAATCCTGGTCTCGGTTCAACATCCTGCGATTATGGGTAAATCACTTAGGTCCTAATTATGATGAGGGTCAGACCGCACACCAACAGGCCGTTGGTGGTGGTCCGACCACCGACAGCCCTTCGGGCTGACCACCAGATTACAATCCAGGCAGTTGGACCCTACATTGTTGGGGGGAAGTCTGCCGCCTCTGACAGGATCAATGCTCACGTCGGGGTGGCGGTCGGAAAAGCAATCTTGAAAGGAGGCGGTGTCGAGGCAGGCACCTCCATCGGGATTACGATATCCCTTTCCGACAGCCTTTTCATGTCGGAAAGACAGCCATCAAAAGGCTTTCAGAAATATATTTTAGGGGCCACAAACAGGGCCCGGTCTGTCGTGGGCAACTGTAAGGTGGCCCAGGTTCATGGAGGTGATTGGGGCACCTACATGAACCGTGTGCTATGCACCACATGGTGCGTGGCACACGGTGCATGGATGGGCAGAAAGTGCTCCTTTCCATGGCAGCTTGTGCTGGGGTCCTTTTCCTCTGCCCCAGTGTAGGAGAGTGGGATCTGCTTCTTATGGTTACCCCCACTTTTTGCTGATGTTTCACTGTTTTTCGACTTTAGTCAGGCAGGGGCCCTGCTATTCAGGACCCCAGTCTAGCTGCTTCCTCTCTAAATGGATTCCTAGTACCTTAGGTACACCACAGATTGGATTCTGGGGTGCCCTTATAAGTCCCTAGTATATGGTATACTATGTACCCAGGGCATAGGTACCCCAGAGGCCTACCAGGGGCTGCAGTATGTATTATGCCACCCCTGGGAAGCCCTCCAAAAGGACACCACGGGTCTGCTACTGCAGCCTGGGTAAGGTGGTGCATGCACCCCTTACTGAGATATAGGTTCACTATATCTCACCCTATCACTGCACATATAAACCTATCTGTCACCCCTATGGCAGGCCTTATCAACCCTGAAGGCAGGGTGCTTGGTTTTGTGTGAGAGGGTGCCCATGCATGAGCAGAGCCCCTCTGCAGCCTTCGGAATCCCTTCTCCGGGGTTGTCTGTGATGCAGCCTGACCATATACTCTTAAGTGCATTATCACCAAATGGTAAATGCTAACTTTGGACTGGCTGCATGGAAACATGTTGTGTGTGGTGTCAAACACCTTGGAATCATACCCCCACACCAGTAACTGGTGTGGGAGTATGATCCCACCCTTCTAGAGGGAGAGACATGACAGCACTGGTATATCCTGAACCAGCTAACAGAGCCCTGGCTTCACAAAATGGATGCTGCCAGCCACAGACACGAGTTTGACCTCCTGCTGCTGACCGAAACTCCGGCAGGGGAGGCCTGGACAATAGGTTTCCTGTCACAGGGAGGTGTTACCACCTACCAGATAGGCTTTAGTGGATTAGGGCTGGGAGGGAGCACTCCAAGAGTGCTTTGAAGTCTGCACTGGGGGCACATTTGGTGTCCCTGTGCATAGTCCAGTTCAAACCGGTTGCAAAGACTACTAGCCCCTGCTCTGGCACAAAGCTGGACAAAGGAAATGGGTGTAGCCACCCCTCTTTCCAAACCCTCCCATAGGTGGGTCCCCAGAGTTAGTCCAACCCCTTCCTTGGGTATAAAGAACGAACCCCTGACTACAGAACTTTAGATTACACCTGGATGAAACTCTGATACAGAAATCCCGGATCTTCGATGATCTACGAGACTAGATGACTGAAGAATCTCCCTAGGAGTAAAGGAGTTACTCCCCTGCTTGGCAAGCACCAAAGATGCATCTGTCCGGTCTGCATCTCAGAAGCTCCCGCCGGACGGCGAAGACTTTGCAATGCAGGAGGTGCGTTTCCAGACTTCCCAGAGGCTGTCTCGAGTCCCCAGCAAAGCTGAGAGCCGCAACCCTCGTGGGTACCGTTGAACCGGAATCCCTGGACACCGTGCACATTTGCAAGTGCATCAGCGTCTCGACATTCTTTGAGGCTGTGCATTGGCTTACTTGTAGCCCAGACCCCGAGCACCTTTTACACTGAAGATTGCTGGTCTACACTCCACGAGTGTACCGTGAGCCCGCCCTTTGTGTTTTCGCTTGAGGCACCTGGTCCGTTGACTGGTGGGTCCCTGTGAAGGCAACTCTTACTTCAATTGGGATTCCCTGGTTGCTCCAGACAAGCCCTGACTCTCCATTGCCTGTGGAGTCCCCAGGACCTTGCTGGTCCGCACCGAAGCATCTTTCGTCTTCCTGCGTGGGTTGCTGTTGCCAATGCTTGTTGTGTCCAATCCGGGCACCAATGCTGCAGCACTCGACATCCTTCGTGGGACAGTTCCAATCCAGCTCCTTGTTGCCATCGACGTCTCCTGGTCCTCGTGGCTGAAGAGTCAAGCTTCCCCTCCTCGCACCTGAAGCACCCGTCATCAGTGGGCATTTGACTATCGTGCCCCTGGTCACTGGCAAGTGACCCAGACTCTGTCCCCTCTGCTTTCAAGTTCTTCTCATCTTTGATCCAGGCTTGGATCTCTTCGGACACTTCTCATCTTCCCGGCAGCAGCACTTTTCAGCAAGCTGCCATTGAAAATGAAGACGCGACCCGACACCATTTGACACCTATGCACCCGGCTTCCCTGGGTGAGGTAACACGAGTACTCCCATGCTCCCGTGGGTGTTGGACCTAGAACCATTTAAGTTCAAAAGGGTTTGTTCCTAGTCCACTCCTAAGTGTCCCTAAACCATAAAATTATAACCGCGACTTTCCCCATAGAAGCTAAAGGGAGCTCGCGGCTGTGTTCTCACACTGCACACGTCCCCCTGGGTCCCCTGTGTCACTACCTTGGGTGGTTCCTTGGGGTCCCAGTGATTCTACCGGCTCTAGGCCTTGTGTCTAGTCAAGTCGTGGTTCTTATACCACTTTCTTAATATATGGTTTGGTTCGCCCCTAGGGCCTATCATATATTGTGCTCATTTACTGTGGTATTTGAAGTGTAATATATGTGCTTTTACCTCTAGTCTTAGGTGTGTTTAGGAATAAATACATATAATTTATATATATACCTAATGTGGTCTCCTTTCATTTAGCCACTCAAGAGATTATAGACTGGTAAAGCAAGCTGTTTACATTCCTTCAAGACTCAGCCTGAAGGCTGCTCTCCATAGCTACCACTAGGATAGCTTTCAATAAAGGTTGTCTTTAACCTATCATCAATAAGGGGTTGTTTGGACTGGTGCAAGGTGCCCACTATAACTAGTGGACAGCATATACCAGGCCAACTTCTCACACCCAGCACAAGCTTCTGTGTAAAGGAGCACTTTGCGACTGCCAGCCCTGCAGTTGCATCACAATGCGGTGGTTGGACTGCATGTTAGGTGGTCTCCTGACCACCGCGATAGTGGACGGCGGTCCAACCAACTGATATTGAAATCAGGGCCTTAGTCTCTTTGTGCCTAAAAACCAAAAAATTTGCTTAACATGGTGTGGTTCTATTGTTAAATGCTGTAATGCCGTTGGGCCAAGCTCATGCCATAAAAAACGCAACAAAAGGACATTTTACATTATTTAGATTCGAAAATTAAGTGACTAGTTAGCTCATAAGGTATCAGCAAGTTAGAAAGCTAGGAGGTCCTCTGTCCATGAAAAGTCTTCTGCCTGAGGGAAGAGGTCTTGAATTTAGCCCTATTTTGGTCAGGAGCCAGTGAATTGGCATCACATCACACTCATTGTAGCTTGGCCACAGCATTTGTAACAAGATCCCCCATTTATTGCTAAGCACTGATCAAATCCGGAGATCACCTTAGTTAGCACAAGGCTGATCCTTTTGGGCAGAAGCAATAGGGGCAGGATTCTTTGAAGGATGCATAGATTGTAAAAGAGGTTTATTGCTAAACTGTTCACCTGTGGAATCATCAGCACACTGGCATCAAGAAGAACACTCAGTTTTTGGCCACTTGGAAACGGCCTCGTATTCTACACATTGTTTTGAACTATTCCTGAAGAAAATCTGATTGGCCGCACTCTGCTAGTCCTACCAGCGTGTTACCCCAAAGAATTGTGGTCCATGAAGTAGCGTCGGCGGGTACGCCTATGCCAAAAGTTTAAAATGAAAATGAGTGTTGTGTTAGCCATCCCTGGACACGTGTTTCGAGGTAGTTGCCTCTCGTCAGCAGGGAGTAGGTATGTGTGTAGGGTTGCTGCGTAGGCTGCCAAAAAATATTCTCAGGTAAAGTACCACTCAAGGCGCGCAGGTGCGTAGCCATGGGCTCGTCAGCCCCACCGGCTCAAGGGAGCCTGAATATAAACAAAAATCCGATAGGCCGCACTCTGCTAGTCCTACCAGCGTGTTACCCCAAAGAATTGTGGTCCATGAAGTAGCGTCGGCGGGTACGCCTATGCCAAAAGTTTAAAATGAAAATGAGTGTCGCGTTATCCATCCCTGGACACGTGTTTCGAGGTAGTTGCCTCTCGTCAGCAGGGAGTAGGTATGTGTGTAGGGTTGCTGCGTAGGCTGCCAAAAAATATTCTCAGGTAAAGTACCACTCAAGGCGCGCAGGTGCGTAGCCATGGGCTCGTCAGCCCCACTGGCTCAAGGGAGCCTGAATATAAACAAAAATCCGATTGGCCGCACTTTGCTAGTCCTACCAGCGTGTTACCAAAAAAGAATTGTGGTCCATGAAGTAGCATCGGCAGGTACGCCTATGCCAAAAGTTTAAAATGAAAATGAGTGTCGCGTTAGCCATCCCTGGACACGCGTTTCGAGGTAGTTGCCTCTCGTCAGCAGGGAGTAGGTATGTGTGTAGGGTTGCTGCGTAGGCTGCCAAAAAATATTCTCGGTAAAGTACCACTCAAGGCGCGCAGGTGCGTAGCCATGGGCTCGTCAGCCCCACCGGCTCAAGGGAGCCTGAATATAAACAAAAATCCGATTGGCCGCACTCTGCTAGTCCTACCAGCGTGTTACCCCAAAGAATTGTGGTCCATGAAGTAGCGTCGGCGGGTACGCCTATGCCAACCCTACACACATACCTACTCCCTGCTGACGAGAGGCAACTACCTCGAAACACATGTCCAGGGATGGCTAACGCGACACTCATTTTCATTTTAAACTTTTGGCATAGGCGTACCCGCCGACGCTACTTCATGGACCACAATTCTTTGGGGTAACACCCTGGTAGGACTAGCAGAGTGCGGCCAATCGGATTTTTGTTTATATTCAGGCTCCCTTGAGCCGGTGGGGCTGACGAGCCCATGGCTACGCACCTGCGCGCCTTGAGTGGTACTTTACCTGAGAATATTTTTTGGCAGCCTACGCAGCAACCCTACACACATACCTACTCCCTGCTGACGAGAGGCAACTACCTCGAAACACGTGTCCAGGGATGGCTAACGCGACACTCATTTTCATTTTAAACTTTTGGCATAGGCGTACCCGCCGACGCTACTTCATGGACCACAATTCTTTGGGGTAACACGCTGGTAGGACTAGCAGAGTGCGGCCAATCGGATTTTTGTTTATATTCAGGCTCCCTTGAGCCAGTGGGGCTGACGAGCCCATGGCTATACACCTGCGCGCCTTGAGTGGTACTTTACCTGAGAATATTTTTTGGCAGCCTATGCAGCAACCCTACACACATACCTACTCCCTGCTGACGAGAGGCAACTACCTCGAAACACATGTCCAGGGATGGCTAACGCGACACTCATTTTCATTTTAAACTTTTGGCATAGGCGTACCCGCCGACGCTACTTCATGGACCACAATTCTTTGGGGTAACACACTGGTAGGACTAGCAGAGTGCGGCCAATCGGATTTCTATTCCTGAAGAAGACGTATATGTACAGATACACATACGGACACAAAAGACATGCCCTTCTAACCAGGGAGGGTCACCAACCAGGGGTAGAATACATTTCTTGACTCATTCTACCTGGAGAAGGAGGTTTTGCATTTGGCCACTCAGTTCGCTTTTAATTGGCCCTGAAATCCAAGAACTTTGGTTATTAGAAGATAGTCAGGGAGCTAATGAATTCTACTTTGTAAACCCGACTCCCAAATATTGATCCAGATGCCATAAAATCGAAGAGCATTACCTGATACGTAAATAACCTGAATTGTGTGCGGAAAGCGGTTTTATATTCATGGCCAACTTGCACTCAAATAAGGCAGTATGCCCTTCAGATGCCCAATTCAGTAAGGACCATGGAGTTCCATGTCTGATCCAGTCCAGCAAAACAGAAATGAGCACCAGAGTGTATCATTTCTTGATAGTGATACATTTAATTGCATGGTAATCATTACAGGTGCACAATTGATCAAAGTTTATCATCACCAAGAAAGATTGCTGACACGGCTAGTGATCGATAAATACTTTGACCAAGTAGGAGTTTATTCTCTTTATTTTTTAGGGAGCATGAGTGACAGTGGTCAGTGAGTGCACTAGGTTCATATCCAAAGCGATAGCTGGAAATACAGTTTGGTAGAGATTTTGTGTCTACTGCTTAATGGACAGGTCCAGGACGTCCATATATTATTGAGGAACTACTTGTCAGCTCTCAGAGAGGTGGGTTCACCATTAGACCCAATCAAGAGGGGCACCATAATATCTAACCTAGTCGTAGTTTGTTTGCTTTGCTCACTGACACATATAATGCAGACTATAGTCCAGCAAGCACAAGTATCTCATCTGTATCACCTTTAAATTGATCTTCACTGTGTGCAATGGAAAACACAGTGGTGTGGGGATGGCACTGTTGAAGTGTTGACATCCAGCAATTCAATGACTTGTCTCATTATATTTTGTGATTAATGCTTGGAAATAACATGGCAACTTCAGAGAGAAGTTTCATGATGGGATATTCTTGTAGGTGGTATCTCCCATGGATATCAGTTGCAGTCTCCATGTCGGGTTTTCTCTATGACGATGACTGTGGAGGCAGTTGTGGCCTTCGGCCCAATCAGGACTTTCTGCTGCAGCAGTGACTCTGAACTTATCCATGTCGGCAAAAGTATCCATCTCTCAAGCCCATGGTATACTGCCTGGCTATACACACCGGTACAGACACAGTACAGTTCGCTGATGTACTGTGCAGAAAGACAGAGGAATCTATTTTCTAGAGTGGGTTATTCCTGCACCACTCTCTTGGGCCCAGAGGTTCCTCTAGGGCTCCTCACACTGGGCTTTATCACCTGGGCAATGTCTCCTCCTGTAGGACCAGTCATGCTCGTTCCTTCTCTCAGCTGGCAGGCTTCTAGGCTGTTTAAGCAGACCCTCAGCTTTCCCAGCAAAAAGGACTGACTTAAAGGATGTTCCCTCAGCTCTGGGAGACTGGTGGTTAGGCAGACACCAGCCCTGGTTGCACAGCACCTATTCGAGTACTCTTTGGAGTACTTCCTTCCTTGGTCAAGAGTAACTTGGAACTGGAACAAAGTGGGATGGTTTGGATTCTATTTTTATACACATTTTCCAGACGAGGGATGTGGATCCTCTGACTCATGATTCAGAATCGGTTTGGGTTGGTCATTTTTCAGCTTTCATTTGCAGGCTGCTGTCCAAAGACACCCTTTATTTACAGTTATACTTCTTACCAGCTCCAAGCAGGAGAATGCAAAACATGGGCACAATGGCGTATGAGTTGTCTATACCTGGATATAGTCAGCCTCCTTGAATCAGTCATCAGAGAAAGACAAAAGGGCAGGCCTGGCATAGGCACTTCATCACTTTGATCAACAGAAACTGTAGTCCCCTACCAAGCACCAAATGGCTCTGCTCATGAAAAACTAAAAAGTGGCCCCTTGCTAACATTGTCTTCATGGTATGTTAAAGGCAGCCCTTTCTATATCCTCCACTCTTCACTGTGTGGGTATCAATCCTTCAGCCACAGGAATGCAGGCAATAAACTTCCATTAACTGGGGAAGCTGTCCCCACCCTCCATCTTGTGCCATGCTAGGGTCAGGCTAATACAAACAATGAAATAACCCCTGACTGGCCATAAATTCATCAACATTACTCTGCTTCCCGAAACACAGACTTTATTCAATGTGCTGGATCAGGTTATGCATTGATAAGATTCATTTTCTGTCGATCAGTACAGCCATAAGTATAATAAATGGCCATGTATTAGTTTACAAAACATTTACAGACACTAACTGAACAATACTAGAATGACACACACAAATGCATTGACATACACAAACAATGGACATTTATATAACATTTACTGACACATGCTGCAGCCTGACTTGTCAAGGGTTCCGATAAATCAGAACATATCATGTCTATTATGAAAGAAATCACCTGGTCCATCTCGATGCCAAAATTCCCTTTAAAATGGCATGCATCACCCATGCACCACTGCAACTAGCCCACCCCGGGTATTTAAATGTCAAACTTCTCATCACTGGAGGGAAATGTAATACCCAAAGTAAATCTTAGTTAACAGCAAGGGTACCATGGGCCCAAATGTAAGAATGAGTCTGTGCAAATATTGGAGTGAGGCTAATATTCATTTAGTAAAGAAGTATTAGAAAAAAAATTCCCACTGTCAAGAGACACAGCAGTTGAGGTGCTTCAGAAACTCAACCTCATAATATTGCAGGAAATTATATAAAATATAATGGACAAGTTGTTGGGATGGGAATGCGGCCTGCATGGTAAATGGGCATGGACACTGGAGCATCACATCAATTTTCAGGGAAGGTATTGAGGTGGTTCACCTCCTTACCAGCAAATGCCAGGTTGTGAGAATTGGGGGGGCACACTGGAGGCCAAAGCTGAAATGGCATACCATTCCCCAAGGACTTTATCCTAGCCCCACCTTTCTAAACACTATATGGAGCCATTCACTCTAATCCTCAATGAGGCAGGTGTACACCAATGACACACTGGTGGACCTGGCACTCTCTGCAAGGTCATCCCCAAACTTTTTGACTTCACACTCCTGCTTTCCAAACCTGTTTTTGTTGGCTTTTAGGCCTCTGTGCACTTTGACTTTGCTAACCCGTACTAAAATGCTTAGTGCTCTTTCCTTTAAACATGGTAAAATTGGCTTACACCCATTTGGCAAATTGTATTCACTTGTAGGTACCTACTAAAGTGGTACTGCATGTACCCAGAGGCTGTAAATTAAATACTACCAGTGGGCCTAGAGCATTCATTGTACCCACTTAAGTAGCCTTTTAAACATGTTGCAGGCATGCCTTTGCAGCCTGTGCGTGCAGTTTTAAACTGCCATTTCGGCCTTGCAGAATAAACCATTTTCCAGGCCTAAACCTTGTTTTTTAATACATGTTAGTCACCTGTAGCGTAGGCCATACAAAGCCCAGAGGGCAGGGTACAGTGTATTCAAAAAGTTGGACATGTACTGGTAGTGAAAAACTCCTTTGCCACTTTTACAAAGTTGGCATTTTCTTGTCCCAACCACTTGTGTATTTTTCCAGTAATTAATCCTTGTTCTATAATGGGAAACCTGAAGATTCAAGGGAATGCCCTTTGTTGATTTGTAATGGAGTTTGTCAAGAAAACTGTAACCATGAAATGTCAATAGAGTATTTGCATGTTCTAAGATGGCCGCCACACAGCATGAGTGTTGGGGTGGAGCCACTAGTCTACTTTCTCTGTTCATTAATTACATGCACATAATATTTGTAGATGCTTCAATTCGATATAGTGAACAAGGCTCAGTGACAGCCGAAACGCATAGACGTTTGTCTGCAATTGGGGTAAATAAATATTTCAGCCGTACCACGTGGAGTGCCGTCCTTTGTGTGAGGAGTACGGAGTTTGATGTATATATATATATACACACACACACACAAAGGTTAAAGGGACGTTATAGTTAGGTAAAAATGTCAGTTAAATCATACTTTAAACTAACAAAACCACTCATATCCCAAGTAACTATAACTCTTGCCATAAAGTAACTATAACTCCTGCCCCCAACATGCACAGTGGTGTAATTTCAGATGTTGCAGGCATGTTAATAATTATGTCTTTCAACATGTCATGAGTGATGTAATATGGGAGGTAATCAGCAGTGCATGACGAGGGTGTGAGTTATAGCTACTTTAGGACCTCCAACTGGGGCCAACCCCCTGCTGTGCATGGCCTTCTGCCACAAAGAGGCCTCCTTTATTATTCCGTTGTATTTTGTGTTTTACTTTTTTTCATGTTTTTTGGTGCCCACTGTGGTCACGCGTGTCACCAACACCTTTTTTTAATGTTGGCGGCCATGGGGGATTTCTCAGAGCCCCCGTGACACTGTCCGGCTTCCCAGCCACCAATGTGGTAGGAGCTGGGCATTTCTTTTCTACTTTGTGACCCAGTGCTCAACCGGGGTATTTACATCTCAAAAGGTTTGGGGTTGCAGGGAGAGCCCCCATGGCCCTTGCCAGCTCCCAACTGGCATCCATTGCGGGTATAGGCAGGAGACGGCTGTTACTTCAGTGTGAATGCCCCCCCCCCCATGGCACTCACAACTTGCCAACATGTTGGGGCTGCACGGGGAGCTTCCTTCCCAGCTTCCAATTCAGGACCCATTGTGGTGCTGGTGGAAGTGGGCTTCATTATTTTTCTCCTGCTTGGTATGCCTACACTCTCCCTGGCAGGAAACTGCATGGATCAAGCCCCAGTGGATGTGGTCCCCGGTGCTGATCTACAACTCGTGAAGGGGGCCCCATGCCTCCTCCCTTGTAAACAAAATGGCTCCGGGGGATGGAGTTTCATAAAAACTTGGGGGGCATGTGCCCACTCCCCTAAATTTTAAAACAACCCCTGGGGTTGGGGTTCCAGGGCCTCATAGAGTATCTGGGAGGAGTCAAGTGTCCTACACCGCTAATTATAAAAAAAAAACAGCCGGGAAATGTAGTCCCCCGGGCCTCATAGAGGATCGGGGAGGAGGGCCGCACATCTGCCTCCGCCAAAATACTAAACTTTGCTGAACTACCATACATGCTTTTTTTATCAGCTGGCCAAATCCGACCCTATTAACTCTATTGGCATTTAAAATGAATAACAGTGATAACAATGCCAACGACTCAGACACCGGCGGTTAGCCTATATTTAAAGACAAAAATTGATGCCCTCCTGCTTGCTTCCTGCCCCCAACTACATTATAAGAGGATGAAAAAAAGAAAGGGTCCATGGAACAAGAAACTGCATAGCCTCGCGATAAACCAATGTGCACTCCTTTGCCAATGCTCCTTCAAATATATGAGCTACCATGATAGCCAACGTCCAGGTCTGTAGCCTGGTGGACATGCTGTTATAGGATTCAGGGAGAATAAATAACACTTTTAAGTATTTAAGACTTCAGCTCCCAAAACTCTGTGGAGAGCAAAGACAGAAATGGGGCCCATACCTCTTGAAAGATTTGGTTGCTGTTGTCTCAGGACATAGTTAGATTTTTTTATTCCCAGCAAGTCCCAAATTTAATATAACCAATTTCTGTGCTCAAGTATCTTGTCCGTGCTCCACCTGGTCAGAACCACCAGGGGGCATATGTATCAACATCACCATTTGCGATTCTCAAATAGCGATTTTTAAAGAATCGCTATTTGAGAATTGCAAAACGGGATGTATTTAAAAAATTGCAAACTTTTTGCGATTTCTTAAAATTCCTTAATTGCGATTAGCAAATTGCGAAATCGCAATTAAGGAATACCTGCCCATTCATTTCTATGGGCCAGGAGACCCATAGGAATGAATGGGAAGTAATTCTCAAATAGCGAATCGCAATATGCTAATCGCTATTTGAGAATAATTTCAAAGGTGCAAGGGTGTCATGATGACACCTTGATGCACCCCTGAAATGAGCATGTGTGTGCATATGGCGCACATACATGCCCTAAGGGCATGTATGAGCGTCACGTGGCACTTTGCAAAATTCAAAAAAGTGCATTTTGAAAGGAAATCGCAAATTACCACCAACTGGAAGTTGGTGGTAATTTGCGATTTCTTAAGGATAATTCACACAATTTGGGTGCTTTTTACATATCATTTAAGAAATCGCAATTTGCGATTTCTTAAATGCTTACGCAAAATTAAGAAATCGCTAAATTAGCAATTCCTTAATTTTGCGATGGGATTAGGCTCATACATCCCGATTACCGATTTTTTAATCGCAAACGCTGTTATTTTGCGAATCGCAGCGTTTGCGATTAAAAAATCGTTTGATACATATGCCCCCTGGTGTATCACACAAACCTCAAGTACCATCTGATAACCTATGAAAGAACCTAAATGTAATGTCTGTTTGTTGGCGAGATGAGGAATAGTGTAGGCAGGGAAGCGTGGCATTTCCACACCAGCTATTTCATCTATATTTGGGACAGGGCCAGAGGAGATGTTTCAATGTACATGCACTTCCACATCCTCTCAAATATGTGTAAGATCTCAGCAGTAATATTCTTGTAGGCGAACAGGGTTATAATACCAGTATGTTGCTATTTTCGTCATGGTTTCCCTCTCAGCCACAGAGCACAGTAGGGTACTCACCAGATGAAGCACATAATCCCATTTTTTGTCAGTATCCCAAGCTAATCTCTCACCTCTTCTGACCTGAGGACTTATGGGCTTATTTACAAGCCCCTTGCGCCACCGGTGCATCACTTTTTCCCGTATAAAAAAATGGCGCACTGGCATTGCAAAGGGCTTGTATATAAGCCCCTTAGTGTGTGGTGTGGCTGCTGCCACGAGAGCATAGATTTCAGAGAGTAGGTGCCTATTGTTATTTTTTGGCGAGAATTGATCTTTCAAATCTACTGACTTCAGCCTTTATCGATTTGTTGAACACCAAATGCCAGATCTGCAAGTAATTATCAACAGGTGATTGCTATGGGGGAAGTGTAGCCTCGGCTCACACTGCAATAGAGACATCAAGAAACTCTTCTGCAGGTTATTTTAGTTATGCGATAAGTGTATTGTAAGAGAACTCAGGGAGACCTCTACGATTCCTCCTATTTACCTCATGGTCCATCGCTGTCTCCCTCGTCATCGTCCTGACGTACACGCCTGACCTATACAAAGAAAAGAGAGACTAAGATTAAGGCCCAAATATTAGGAAAGGACTACCCTTGTCCTCTGCAGGGGAGAGGAGACAAAAATCGAGAGGACCAATCCTGAAGCACAACAGGAGGAGAAAAGGAGCTTACCGTCAACAGGGCAAGGAAGCCGGAAGTCGAGGATTGTTGAGCCAGACGGGTGAGACAGGAAGAAGCGGAGAGCGAGGACAGCACCGACCGGGTGCAGGAAGACACAGAGAATGACGACCACGCCAGCCGACAGACAGAGGACGCCGATGAGACTCCCGGTGTGAGGAGTGGTGGTCCCCTATGGAGGACACGAACAAGCCACCGCAACTCAGGGAGAGTTGCAGCAGACGCTGGTGCGTGAGCTAGGAGAGGGCTAAAGGGGGCGAGTCGGGTCTTTAGTGGGTTATGATAGACACAGCTGGGTTGGGTGTGGAAGGTGTCGAACCACGGCGCTCAGACCAATCACAACGTTGCATTGCAGCATTGTGATTTGCTAGGGAAGCCTGTTGGTGCTTCCTGCTTCAAGCAGGAACAGAAGAGGACAATGCAAGGCGGCAGTCTGGCAGCAAGGTAAATAATTTTTTTAATTTATTTTTCTATCCCCTCCTCATCAGTAATGCTACTTGGTATCAGACGTCACTGAGTATTGCCACTCTTTAGGGAGATGCTGAATCTAGGGAGCACGCCGGCCGGATCTGCCAGATCTGACTGGCACTCTCCCCAGATTCAATAGTGCAGATGTAAATAACTATGGTTAACTGCATGCAGGTGATATTTTCTTTGACCAGTTGGGAGCCTTGATACTTACTGAATTGAAAATTCATTTTTTGATTGGACACAAAGGTCAGCCGTGCCCGTAAAAAATAATGCCACAGTCCCTTGCTATTTTATTGCAGTTTGCTGAGGCTTTCCCTTGAAACTGCAATTGACACATCTACAGTTTTGGGTCTTTTGCCCCAATTCCCTGGTGTCTCCTCTTCTTATTCTGTCCTGATGATGATCCCAATCTAAGTGATTGTGTTAGGGTGTCGAAAAGTCGACCATAACATATGTGGACTGGTTTTAAATTTTGATTGGGGTTTCGACATTCATGTTATAAATGCCATTTACCGCAACATACTGTCCCAATCAGTCACATGTATATATTTGTGTATATAATGCAAGCTCACTTTTTAATCACTCAATTCACTCTCACTGCCCCATCACTTTGTAGGAGCACCTTGCCTTTTGATAAATGGGAATGCTGTGCCATATTATTATGAACTGACTTTACATTATATGAAATTGATTGGCTAAATAAATGCTCTTATCGCATAACTAAAATAACCTGCAGAAGAGTTTCTTTACGTCACTATTGCTGTGAAGGTCCAAAGCTACACTTCCCCCATAGAGACCACCTTATTGATAATAATTGTCCGGCCCAGGTCCCAGGGTTACCTGGTTGCCCCTTTTCCCCAATACTGATCTGCAAGTAACACAAATGGTTGACCAAGGGGAGGCCATCATCTTTCTTTAGTTGATTGAAGGGATGCTTGCAGCCTGCTGTTTGCATTTGTAGAATTGGTCCCCAGTGAGAGTTGAGAAGCTCTCTACCCGTCACAAAAAAATATCTGAGCTGGGCCACTTGATAATAACGCAAAGGTTGGGGATGCCCACCCCCCTCCTGTGAGTGTCTATACAATAGTTTGAGAGTCAAGCGGGGCTTATGCCCCCCACCCCGGCAAATATATTTAGTTCACCTTGCAATGCTTTCAGTATATTGGGAGATGGTTGCAATGGGAGGTATTGTTATTATGACAATATATTGTTCATCTTCAAAACAGCTATTCTGTCCAGCCATGAAAACTAGTGTCTAATGTCGATAGCTCCCTCACAAATCTATTGAAGAAGACCCTGATAATGTATTGCTGATATGAGTGGTAATGTGTTTATGTACCCAGAGGATTGGGACTAATGAGCGGAGTGTGTCTTGTTGGTGTGGTTTGAGAGCCTAAGGCTATATGATTTCTGCAGATTAATTCAATACCAGAGATTTCCACATAGTGGCCCATCTCCTCCGCTACAGGTGGAAGGAAGCACGTGGGGTCTGTGATAGTAAAAATGACATTGTCTGCGTACATGCAGATTCTGTGAGGCTCCTGCCCAATGGTAATACCTGTTCATGTCAGCTCTGATTGTTTGTACCAGGGGCACCATACACAGGGTAAATAAGAAGTGGGGAAAATGGTACGACTATCGCATCCCCCTTTGGTTTGGAAATGGGGCAGACATAACTCCATTTACCTGTATTTGTTCCTTGGGGTTGTAAAGCCTCTTTGTATCAGAGTGCGGGATTTATTCCCAAACCTGAAACACTTAAGGATCTCCATTGGGTAAGATCAGTGGGCTCTATCGGATGCTTTCTCCACGTCGATGGTGAATATTATGGCATTTTTGTTAACCTTACCTTATCTATTATATGGAGAAGTCTTTTGTTGTTGTGCATTCATCGCCTGCAATGAAACCAGCTTAATCTGGATTAAGCAGCCCTGCAAAAATGGGTTTAGTCTGGTATCAAAATGCATCAATGTTGATAAGTGAGATGGGCGTGTAAGAGCTACATTAGGTTGTGTCTTTTCTGGGTTCAGGAAGGACCGCTATTGACACACTAGGAAGGGGCAAGAGAGTCTCTCTGTGTGAATGATTTGAACAAATCAGTCAGTATTGGAGCTAGGGTCTGGCAGAAGGTTTAGTAAAAGCAAGAGGAAAACTCTTTCATGGTCTGGGGCTTTGTTCAGTTTCAATATATCGATGGCAGATAATAACTGCACAAATGTAATGAGCTCATGCAGGATATTGGCTTGCTAGGTGGCCAGTTTGGGTAGACATGCCTGTGTAAAATATGGTTGGGTGTTTGTGTCGGGCAGCTCCTGGGAGGTGTAAAGGGTTTTGTGAGAATTCCTAAAATTTGTAGCTATCCTCTTGTTACCTGTTATTTTGTTGCCCTGTTTATAAATCAGATATTCCAACTTCTCCTTATTAACTTTCATACTAAGTCTATGAGCAAGTAGTTTACTACTTTTGTGACTGCCTAGGAAGTACACATGTTTGAGCAGGAACAGGGCGTACTCCACCCTGTTGAGGTTAAATAGCTGTAATTGGGTGCATGCAGCTGACAATGCTCGCCTCATTCTAGGTACCCCAGTAGGTTTTTGGATCACTCTAGCACCTTTATTGTGTTCTCCAGTGTCCCCTTCTATACTCTTCTAACCTTATTTTCATTTGCTAATGTAGCTATTAATTGGCCTCTGCTCCCTGTGTCAGGGGCATCCCATTGTGTGCTCCAGTTGACCTCCTCTGTATCGTTTCCAGTCATGTATTAGGTGAGGGCTGCTTGAATGTATGATTGATTGGTTTCAAATTGGATGACGGCTTCCTGAATCCTACAGGGGTCGAGACCCTCCCTTCCACAAGAGAAAAACAGGTTGATAGATAGAGGGATGTGGTCCAAGAGGGTCATAAGTTGAATCTCCTCTCCCACCGACATCTCCCAAATCAAGGGCGTACCCAGGAAGTAGTTGAGGCATGTATATGTTTTATGTGCGCCTCAGTAATATGTGAAATCTGATTGAGTAGAGTGGAGTCTTCTCCAGGCATCCTCCACCCCTGTCTCTTTCACCCATCTTAACACTTTGGTGGAGGGGGGCCCTGTCTGACCATACCCCTGGGTTTATCAATCCTAATTATTCTTAACTATGTTGAGATTGCCTCATATCAGGACATTACTAGATGATGTTTGTAGAATGCCTGTATTGGCTCTTGACCTGCATTAGCAGCATATATATATGCCACTGCAAAGGTCACATTGCCTATATCGAACTCGAAGGCCAGTGCCCTACCCCTCTTCTCAGATACTTTTTCCCACAAACAAGCCCTAGAAACCTGTGAGACACCGGGATACCTACCCCCTCCTTTTTAGTAGGGTCGGATAAAAATAAAGGCTAGGGGAACCAACGAAATTTTAGTCTGTGTCAGTCCTTTGGGAGAAGGTGGATCTCCTGGATAAGGCATTTATAACAGACTTGGGTAGCAAAGAGAGAGCAGCCAGCCGCTTTACCAGGGTGTTCAGGACCCTGGCATTAAAGCTGACTATTTTGACCCTGAACATGAATTAAATAAGTATTACCACAAATGGCCTCCCCATTAGATAAGTTGTGCCTGGTAGTGTGTGTGTGAGAATAGGAAGTGAGCATTGTGGATTGACAGTGAGTGTAAGCATGTTGGTAAACCCTCTGGGAACTAAAACTTGAGTCAGTTAACTTGAACCTTATGTCGTGACCTTTGACGCGCTCATCACCAGGGTGACCCAGTATCCTGCATGCCTCCATTAGGGAGTGAAGTTGGAGCAATTGATCTTGCCATGTAATGTGGAAGGGATGTCCCAACCATATTTTATTTTTCTGTGGAAGTCATTGACAGGTTTAAAGTATCTCCACTTCTGGAGTGTAATTTCAGATAACTCTTGAAACAAGAAGGTCCTGGTAATCAATTGGGCCATTTTCCCTCACTGCTTGAAGGATTTCCTCCTTTACCTTGAAGTGATAGCAGCACAACGAAATATTTGGGGCTCTGCAACACTTTGGGCAAAGGCACCCAACTCTGTGGTCCTTGAGAATTTTAATTTCACTGATGGTCTCAATGGGCAGGATGTGTTAGAGAAGTCTGTGTGCATACTGAGCAATATCAGAGTCTTCTTCATTCTGTGGGACCCCTCCTACTCAAACATTTTGCTGCCGGGAATGATTCTCCGGATCCTCTGTGTGTGGCTTTGAGTCTATTTGCTGGTCTATTAGTGCTATAATTTCTTGTTTGAAAATCTATCTTCCCTCTTTACATGCCACGCCAGAGTCCTGTAGGACATACACATTGTTGCCAATATCTATAAGGTCTTGTTTCACTTCAAGGAGTTTGCTTGTGAGGTCTTGTTTCATCGCTGGTAGGTGGTCTCAAGATGGGTTATAGAGCCCATTCAAAATGTGTAGTAGATTACAGTGTCTCCCTGTGCACATCATCTAATTTATGTTTCTATAATGCATTGTTTGTATAATTTACAGATTCTCAGCCCCTGAGGAAGGGCCAAAGGGGCCCGAAATGCATTGGGCAAATAATAAATGAAGAAAATAGTTTGGTTGATTAAAAAACGGATGTGATGGACATGCAGTATTGTTGGTTTAAAAGAGAAGCTATCAAAAAAAATAATTTTTGAGTTTTACATATGATATATCAAATATATGAAACAAATAAATATATGAAGAAATAATAACCACGAAAGACATTTGATTGTTATTTAAGGTGCGTTTTGAAAGGAATACAAACATTCATTAAGCAAACAGCTTCAGGCAACAGTGCGCAAAGGTCAAGGTGATATACTTGATTCATAATGCTCAATCCATGCCAGCCCACCTAGTCACTTTTCTGGAGAGTTTAGTTTTGGCAGTCCCTCTAATGCATGCTGCTGCATGCAGGTTCCACCCCGGAAAGAACTGCAGTGCCCCTCTCTTTGCAATATTTCCCTCCTCCTTCGGGGAACTCCTTTGCTCCAGGTGTGTGGTCTTTGGTCCTCTGAAACAATTATTAACCATATTGGGTCGTCAACACCTTTTAAAGCACCTGCCTGGTGACCTCCAGTGTTGTTGTGCTCGCAGGTGCTGCATGTGATAGGGGTAATGTGTGTCCCCATGCAGGTTTCTCCCACCTCTTCTGTGGGTTGTGTTTATGTCTGTACCAACGAGTCAACCTCTTCTTGGATTTGTCTGTGAAGCTGCGGTGGTGGTAGACTACTGCCTAGTCAATTACTCATCTGATCCTTGCATGCTTTGGTTTGGTGGACAACCATGCCGATCAGCTGCTAAGCTTGCCCAGGCCAGCATACTCATCTCCAATCTTGTGGCTAACCTTTCACGCAACTGAAGTAGTTCCCTTACCCCACCGTCTTCGACAAGGCTGCATCTAAGACCTTATGTGCCTCCCAAGATCTGCGTCAAGAGGCTCCAGGCCACAGATCGAACCCCGTTGATTTCTTCCAATGCTGGGCCCACCAGAAACCCTATTCAGTGCTCCAGGGCATATTGTGAGAGGCCTACTCTGCACAGGGATCCAAGAGACCCAAGTCTCCTTTGGCACGTGCCAGCTCCTGCTGACAGGGTGTAATGTAAGGTGGATTTGTAGAGTGCTGCTTGTCACTCATGAGGGTATCCAGGCCCGAGTAGGTGAGAGTAGGCGTGTTGTGAGGCTGGGCCTGAGTACACACACTTTCTGATCCCGCAAGAAGACTAAGGCTGCTTGTGGATTTTAAGCAGTAAGGAGGCGGCCCTGGTGTTTTGGAGAAGTCATTCCAGGTTTTTTCAGAGAATGATCCACCTCCTGTTCTGCTTCTGTGGATGAGGGGTGTGTGTGCAAGTAAGAGTGATGCTAAGCGAAGTTGACTGGTGGGTTGGTGGAAGTGAAGCCATTCATTGAGGTATGCAGGTTCGGTGTTGTGTAGGGACTTGAATGAGTGTGTGAGGAGTTTGAAGTGGCAGCGCTTTTAGATGAGGAGCCAGTGAAGATTTCTGAAGAGTGGTATGTGGGCCTGGTGTTGTGTAGGGACTTAAATGCATGTGTGAGGAGTTTGTACTGGAAGCCTTTTCAGATGGGGACCCAGTAGAGCTTTCTGAAGAGTAGTGTGGTGTGAGATCTGCATGGGAGGTCAAGGATGAGTCTGCCAGTGGCGTGTTAGATGGATTGAAGTCTGTGAAGAAGAAGGGTTGAGATGCCGGCATAAAATGCGTTGCAGTAGTCCAATCTGATTGTGATTTGGGCTTTGTGGTGGTACGTCTGGTGTCCAGTGGGAGTCACTTGAAGATTTGACTAAACATGCGGAGGATGTGGAAGCAGACGGAGGTGACGGTGTTGACCTGGGACTTCATGGTGAGGTTGGAGTCCAGGATGAGGCCTAGGTTTCTAGCGTGGTCAGTTAGTGTGGGTGTGCATCTGAGTTCAGTGGGCCACCAGGTGGAGCCCACCTCTTATTCCCGAAGATCAGCATTTCATTTTTGTTGGTGTTGAGGTTGAAGCATGTCTCTTTCATCCAACTGGCCACTCTGGTCATGCATTGTTTGAAGTTTGTCTTGCTGGTGACTGTGTCATCTGAGAGGGAAAACAATGAGCGGGGTGTCTTCAGTGTAGGAGATGATGTTGATTCCATGAGATCTGATAAAGTTAGACAGAGGAGTCATTTAAATGTTGAAAAGTGTGGGGCTGGGTGATTATCCCTGGGGGACTCCACAGATCAGGTCACTGGGTGTTGATGGGAAAGGCGTGAGCCTGAGTCATGTTCTTCCTGAGAAGAAGGAAGCTATCCATGTGAGTGTTGGTCATTGTATTCCCGTTGTGGGTAGTCTGGCGATGAGTGTGTGGAGGGAGATAGTGTCGAAAGTGGCAGAGCGGTCGAGGAGGATGATGGTGGCGGTCTGTCCACATTCTAAGCTTGTGCATATGTCATCGTTGGCAGCGATGAGGGCTGTTTCGGTGCTGTGGTTGTTTTGGAATCCTGATTGCAAGTAGTCCAGCACTTTGTGGCATTCTAGGTGGTCAGAGAGTTGTCTGTTGATGGTCTTCTCAATGACATTGGCTAGGAAGGGGAGCAATGAGATGGGTCTGAAGTTGCTGAGTACTTCGGGTCGGCTGAGGGTCCTTGAGGAGGGTGGTGATTTTGGCGTGTTTCCAGCTCTCTGGGAAGGTGGCTGTCTTGAGGGAAGTGTTGTTTAAGGAGGTAAGTGCAGCACTGATCATGGCTCTCCAGTTGTAGAGACAGTGGGGGCAGGGGTATGTGGGTGCCCCTGAGTCGACTGCCTTCATTTTTGCTGCAGTGTCCTCAAATGATAGAAGGCTACGTGCTGTCAGTTGGTCATCTTTGGTTGATGAGGTTAGCATGCTGGAAAAGTCGATGGCGGTGGCTGGGGTTTGTAGTTGCTGTAGATCTTGGTGATTTTTTTCCATGGAAGAAGTCAGCGAAATTGTTGCAGAGTTCTTGTGTAGGGATGATGGTGCTGGTTGCAGCTTTTGGGTTGGCGAATTTCTTCACGATGGCAAAAAGTTCCTTGCAGTTGTTGGAGCTAGATTTGATTCTCAGGGTCAATACCTTTTACTTAGTCTCTTTCACTTGATGGTGATAGTGTCTAAGTGCAGCCTTGTAGTTGTTTTTGGGGTAGTTCTTGGGTGGTTTTCCATTTCCTTTTGAGCTGTTTGCAGACTCTCTTGAGGTCAGCATTGTACCAGTTAGCTTGTTTGATGGATCTTTTTGGTTTAGTGTTTTTCAGGGGCACCAGTGTATTGGTACAGGTTGTGATCCAGTTGTTGAAGTTGTCTGTGTCGTTTATGAGGTTGTTGATGGATTCTGGGCAGTGTAACTGGAGGCCGTTGAGACATTCCATTTCTGTAACTTTCTTCCAGCAGATGCTTGGGGTGTTGCTAGACTCTTTAGGGATGGTTGGTGGCCCTGTTATGTGGAATTAGATGATGAAGTGGTCTGTCCATATGAGTGGAGTGATGTTGCTGACTTTAACCGTGTCGCTGGAGGAGAAGATTGGGTCCAGTATGTGTGGTGCTGGTCTTCATTTCTGACTTGGTATGTGGTACAGTGTGTGTGTATGTGTGTGCGTGTGGGCAGTGGGAGTGGGTGCGTGGAGGAAAGTGAAGTGGCAAGGCAAGCAGGCAAAATGTCCCACCATGGACTGAGGTGCAGCTTGGCAGCATTTGTGGTGGTGTTCAAGGTTGAGCAGGTGGAGCTCATTGGCGGTGTAGCTGCGGGAGACATTTGGAGCTGGGTTCCCGGCACTGGGTCCAATCCAGGCACGGATGGGCGCAGACGGGCTTGCATTTGTGCGACTTCAGTGCACCAAGCTGTGGCCTCCATTAAGTAGGACCTTGGAGAGTAGGTGGAGCACAGAGGCAGTTGGTGGGATCAGCAAGAGAAGGAAAATATTGTGGGGAGAGCAGGAAAAGACCGGCAGGTGCAGCAGGGTGGGAAAACTTAACCGGCAGAGCATGTCAGGAGGCAAAAACTGAGAGAAGAGACCAAGATGCAAAATAGAGCAGTAAGAAGAGCATAATATGCAAAAAAGGACCGTTGAGAGGACAAAGGATGCAGACATGGAAAGTTATACATAGATCGGGGCAGACAGAATAGACGCCACAAACAAAGAAAGAGCAGTTACAGAGTTGGGGGTAGAATGAGCAATTAACAGGAAAAAGGGCAGGAGACAGATACCAACATGCATCAGAAGGGCAAGGCGAGGTTAAGGTCACACTGAAGCAGAAGAGAGATGTCTGGGTACGTACTCAATCGGCAGCCAATGTTAAATTACAGTATTATAGCGGAAAGACTAGCCATCCGTCAAAATTAATCGCTGCTGGGATTGTGGAACTGTTGAAAGAACCAGGGTTTGGACTCATAATCAGCAAGGCAGAGCCCCAATATACAATTAACAACAGAATGCCAATACTGATCTCTCCTTTAACCTTATTTTAAACACGTCACAAAGAAACAAAACAAAGTGACCAATAGACCTTTTTTCTTCTCAATTAAATTGGTTGTGGACCTGGCACCTGCTTGGCCCCTCGTTCGGCTATCCTGCCAGCCTTATCTAGACCAAACCCACAACTCTCAGATTCGGCCGGTGACCGGAGGTGGACAGCATGAAACTGCATACCAGTCCACCATCTAGCCACACCTGCTTGAATTTTTAAAGTTTAAAATCTAAATAGCAAAGCGTTAAGCACCAACTCCACTCAACTGTTTGTGGTAGACTTGAACCCAGCCACAATTTGAGGCTAACTACAATGTAGTGCAGGTTTGATACAAAAACCAGGGTCGACTCAGCCAGAGATTTTACCTTGAGACTTAGTCTCAAAAATGTATGTCACAAAACTGCAACAGGGCAAGGAAGCAGGATGTCTCTAAAGAGGGCTCCACAAGGCTGGATACCCATTGGACACGATCCTGGTTGTAACCGTTAGTTTTGGAAGGTATAGTGAATTGAATTATAATGTGGTTGGGTGACTGACCACCTCGAGGAATAATCAAAAACCTTGTCAGAGGGAGCCCTCAGAGTCAGTAAATTAGCCTGAGCTGAACCGTCTGGGAGCAGTGGCACAGAGTAGTCAGACGTAACTTAGGGGCATGTGTAAAGTATTTATGCAGTACCAAAACAGTAATAAAGTTGAAATTAAAAACAATAAAAATCTCAAACTGAATTAGAAAAATAAGGTAAAATGTGATAAACAACATTACAAAAACCAAGAACCATAAAGTGCCACTGATAGTCAATAGTCACAGTAGACTGGAACCTAGGCATAAAATTTGATGCTGACCGGGATGATGCGTGGGTTGGGTACACCAAACATTTTATTCCTGGTCAAAGATTGTACCTTCTAGCTTTAGTCCTTTAAGTCCCCATCTACTACAGAAGTACACTTCTTAGGGCCCTCAGGACCTCAGGGAAGGCACTCTGAGACTCACAGGGTGTTCAGCCCATACTCCAACTGACAGCCTCACTCATCTAACATTCTACAGCATCATCACGCACCAACATTCCACACCACACTCACACTGGCTGATTGAGACCCTCAGAGAACCACTACTTTTTCCACTGATCTCAGAAATGTTTACTTTGCAGCCTTATATTTTCATAATTTAAACATTTTCCATTACAAATTATTCAACACAAACTCATTGTTCTCAGTCATCTATTTCTTGCAGCTAAAAAGAATCAACAAAGTCAATAGGTCTACCTTATTTTAGGTATGTTGTGCTATATATCTGGATGCAATAATGGAAAATGCATAGAGCAAATACTAGTCAAATGGCCCACTTTGTGAAGCACAGGATTTTAGGTCACATGGTTTAAACCAATTACTTAATTGCATATGCCATACCTATTAGAAAAGATTCATAGTTATACTTCTGTGGCAAGGACCGTTTGTTAGAAAGTAGGTTGTTGGTTGACTAGGGTATGAGCCCAAGTATGACGGCAAGCACAATCCCAGTCAGGGTAAGTATCAGGCAACCCCTAAATTAACCTTTGCTCACCCTCTGGTAGCTTGGCACAGAACAGTCAGGCTGAACTTAGGCAATATGTAAAGTATATATGAAACTCTGAAAACAGTAAAAATACCATACAAAAAGATTCAACACCAGGTTAAAAAATTGAACTTAATTTAAAAATTAAAACAAGAGCAAAAGAGCAAAAATCCACTAGGTAGAACTTGAAATATGAATTTTCTAAAGAATAAACTGTAAAACAGTGGCAAAAAGCAATAAGCACCTACTTAGGATAGCTGGTCTTGCCAGGTCAGTAGTTCTGAAGGCGATGTGTCGGGACTGATCCATGCAGCACAGGTAATGCGCATGTTCTGGTCACACATGAGCTGTCCCTGTGTTCCTGGCACTGACTTTGGCACCTCTTTGGTTAGGGGTTGCAAAGGTAGTGCTAGTGGTCTTAAAGGGCAAGACAGGGGTCACAACTGTGATCCCTAGCAACCCCTAAATGATGTCCATGCCCACAGAGTCCCTCACTCTTATAATCCAAAATGGTGAAACCCTTCTCCCATTGTGCTCACCCTGTGTGCCTACTCAGTGGTGTGGACAGGGTAATGAGCAGCACCTTCTCTATGGTCACTTCGAACCAGTTCTGAGGTAAGCTTTCCTCCCACTGGGTTTGGGGCCTGTCTGACTGGGTGAATAAAGGAAAGGGGGTACCCAGATACCAGCTACCATCTGTCTGTGACAGGGCAGGTGTCTGGTGCAGTGCAAATTTGTCCATACTTTACACGTCACAATTTCATAGCAGATACATGATATGAATGCACATTTAGCACATGATTATTATATGGTCTAATAATAATAAAATAAATACTGCATTTGACATTTTTTCAAAAATACAATTACTGCAGGATTAGTGAATTTCCTCAAACTGTGTGTTTAACTGTAGTTCATGAGAAATGAATAAACCCCACTTACGTAGTAGAAATGCACTCACTATAAATATGAAATTCGGCTTTTATATGTGCCTTAATATACTGAATACCATTTACTGTTTAGATAATTAAATAGAAACCTTCCTCATTTATGTAGAATGTGATTACACTTGGAAAAAAATGTTTATGTAATGTGTGTATTAATATTTCATATATTTGATATAAATATAGTGCTTAGCCATACTTACCCATGATTATTCAAAGGATTTACTGTATGTTTCATGTAACGTGAGTCTAATGCACTGATCATTCATATCTGTTGGTGTTTAAAGTGCACACGCATGTTAAATGTGCACTCATGCTAATACTTCAATTTGACAATTAAGGCCTATAATTCTTTATGTTGCATAACTGCTGGTTTTCATTTTCAGCTAACGTGACTTTTCTTGCAGGTATTCACAAGCATTGCCAGTTGCAGAATAGATATATTACTGTACTAGAAATAGAGAAAGAGCCTGAGAAGAAGACCTTGATGAAAGAACATGGGGAACCAGAGCATTAACTGAAAGGCCTATTCAGCAATGTTTCAACCTGGTATGTGCGTGAGAAGATGATGTCTTTCCCATGTTTGGTGTGGGATATTCAGAAATTGTTGCAGTCTACAACGTGAAAAGTGGATTAAGATAATAGACCCCTGATGATGTGTGCAAAGGGGTGTTGCCCAAAAAACCTCTTGTGTGTTATAACTTAGTGCTCATCCTATTGGCGATTCAGATGCTTTCCAGACTCCTTTCAGATGCCCCTTAGATACCTCTGAGATTCTTTTGAATATCACTTCAGATACTTTCCCCTTAATGCTTAGAGCACTTTTCCCTTTTTTGTCTAAAGGTTTAGACCTCAATGCTTCCATGATTCTTTGCTGAGTGTGGCTTAGGCTAACGCTTACTTGCATGACCCAAGAAGACTCTTGACAGAGCTTCTGAAATGCTGACAATGTCCTTACTTATTCTACCCCTGACTAGTTCTTATTTCCTTTATGGAAATGCCTGATTTCTGAGGTTCTTTAGATTTCTATACCCATCCTTTTAGCTGGGGCTCTAGTTTAGGTGATTTAGATGTATCCATGCGTTGACAACAAAACGTGAACTCTCTCTAAGCATCAGATACTCCTCTAGATCTTTTGTATTCCTGTGTCTGAATTGCTTGTTTGCTTAGTATTGTTCCGCCAAAATTTCTTCCATAGGTTGGGACTGCATGTTGTTGTTCAGTACCTTTATAGCATGGTGCCAGGAGTCCTGTATCTTAATTTGATTTTGAATTTGTAATAAATCTTAACTCTAGTTAAGTATTCCTGGTTCTCATTGTGTAGCCTAATGGGTTGCACTGTTAATTGATATTGATTGATGAAATACTAACTCTCTTCACCCCTTAGTGTGGATGAGAAAGGTTCATCCGATGAAGATATATGGGAGGAGAGTGGGCCCAGAAAACGCTGGTTCACCTCTTTGAAGTAACTCAAGTTCCTCGGACCACCCCAACTGGCCGTCCTGCCACAGGAATAGAATCTCCTCCCCACACTCAGGCCTTTCTCTCTACTTTGGGAGCAGTCTTTACACCTCATTCAGGCCATTCACTAGCTGCTTGACAGCTGGAGGGTCAATGTAAGTCTTTAGACATTTCAGGAAGGGAAAAGGTAACTTTCTAGAAGTTACTTTCCCTTAATATTTATTAAAAATCCAACTTCACTACCTTTCTATTCAAACCCTTACTGTTTAAAAACAAGAGTAAAAAAGCCCTCATCGCAGCGATTAAAGATAGGTCCCAAACCAATATTAAATTAACTAGGGCCCAATACAAAAAGAGCATTATTGCTGCCAAAACCACATGGGGTATAGCACAGTGGGCCAAAATGAAAAGTGCCCTTGAATGTAAGGATGTTAAGGGCTTTTGAAACGTGGTTGCTACTGGATCTAGAGAAGGGCGGACACCCCCGGAACCCAATATTGCGGCTGAAAGCTGGGTCCTTCACTACCGGGCCCTTTATTCTTTGGAGCCTGATAGTGCAGTTTATATAAGTTCAATACCTAATAGTCCCCATAGTTTAAAACTAGATCCTCCCCTGATTTCTATTAAAGAGGTAGAAATTTCTATTGATAGAATTATTCCAGGAAAAGCGCCAGGTCTAGAATATGTCCCGGGCGAACTTTTTAAGAGAGAGCCTAAAATTTGGGGTCCATTTTTATGTGTGATTTTTAACAATATTTTACTTGGGATGGACATACCTGAATCATGGCTAGGGGCAGAGGTTATCCCTATATTAAAAAAAGGCTCCCCACTTCTCCCATGTAATTATAGGCCAATCAGTTTGCTTGACGTCTCGCAAAAGGTCTTTTCCAGAATTATAATAGATCGAGTCCAAACCTGGCTAGAGGAAAATGAAATTCTGTCCCATCTCCAGGCTGGGTTTAGATCGAAAATTTCAACATTAGATCAGGTATTTAGGCTCCAGCTCCTCTACTGGAAAACAGTGGAGGTAGAAAGGGGGAGTCTCTATCTGGTGTTTGTTGATTTGAAAAGTGCCTTCGACATGGTACCTAGAAAAGCACTTTGGAGGGTGCTGCGGGAGTTGGGGCTTCCCCCCTACCTCCTTGAGACAATAAAACGCCTCCATGAAGGGAACTATGCAAGAGTGAGATATGGGAAAAATGGGGATCTTACCAATCCTATCCCAGTAGAGAGGGGAGTGAGACAGGGGTGTGTCTTAGCTCCTACACTTTTCTGCATATACATCAACGGTCTGGTGCACGCCCTGCGCCAATGCGAGAATATTGATGCACCTAGGTTGGCGCAGGGTCTTGTACCGGCGTTAATGTTTGCAGACGACACACTCCTTCTCTCTAAAACCCCTATGGGCCTCCAGAGGATTTTGCATGGGTTTTTAAGCTTTTGCAAGGATCGTGGTTTAGAGATCAATGTACAAAAGACTAAATATATGGTCTTTAATCCACGAAAATACACCCATCCTGGTCCTCACCTGAAAGGAGTTCCTCTAGAAAGATTTCAGGAATTTGAGTATTTGGGGGTGACCTTAAATGAAAAAATGCTCTGGGCCACCCAATTAACCAAGGCTAATCTCAAATTAATCCAAACCTTAGGGGGTCTAGCAAAAAATGTTAAGAACCCACATTACAAACCACTAAGTCCCGTGATAGAAATTTATAAAACCCAGATAAGAAGTGCTACTTTATATGGTGCCGAGATTTGGGGACATTCTACAACTAACTCTATTACAATCACCGAGAACAAGTTTCTCAGGCGGTTAGTTGGGCTACCACAGAGCACTCCCTTGACTCCTCTGCGCCTAGATCTTGGCGTAAGACCTATCACTAAAGAGGCTGGTTGTAGGCCTCTCCTTTACTGGAGAAGGATTTGGACAACCCCGGAACTAGTGTCATTTAAACATGAGCTGATTGAGATCCTTAGTACCCCTGGGAGTGGGAGATATCCGTGGCTTGCATATATTAAAAAAAATCTAATTCTCATGGGGCTTGGCATTTTATGGGATAATCCAAGTGTCACTTGTTTTAATGTCACACGTAAAAAACTGATCGAAAGGTACTGGGAGGTACATATGAATGATATGAATACAGGTACCAGATCTGGGCCCATGTCTTCCACATTTTTAGAGTTTAAATGTATATATGCCCTGGAACCAGTCCTTGATGTGATCTAACCCACTCTCGGCAGGAAACTTTTTCTGCAGTTCCGTCATGGATGTCTCCCGCTCCATGCTGTGACGAATAAATGGTCCAACGGTACAGATAAGGGTTGCCCTGCATGTTTAGCTAATAAAGAAACTGATTTACATGTTCTGTTTTTTTGCGAAGGCTATTGTAAAATCCGACGGAGTGAGCTCATAAATTTATGTAGGAATTTGGGCTCTTCACGTTGTATTGAAGTTTATAGACTGCTAAAAACAAACACTGATCTTTCTATTGTCTATGCAGTATCCAGATTTTTATATCGCATGTGGTGCATCAGGGCAAATCTTTTGAAAGAGAAATAATTTCTTACTTATTCTTAAAATTTGTAAATATTTTAAACTTGTTTTTTATTCAATGATTTGTAAAATGGACTTTGTATATTGATGTCTCTTTTATGGCTTATGCCGAAATAAAGATATATTGACTGACTGACAAAAACAAGAGTTCAACAAGGACCTATCAACTCACTTCCACTCTTTCACATATATGTCTAACCACTACTAAATATTATCAGCAGCTCTGAACTCACCTGCTACAACTATACAGACGACACACAGATAAATCTCAAACTTGAAAACCCTTAGGACAATGGAATATCGAAGCTTAACACCTGTCTCATAGCTCAATGGATGACACAGATTCAACTCGGGCTGAATACTTTAAAAACTGAAATCCTGACCTGCAGTGATTGGAAAAACTATGACCATATATCTACCTGAAAAATAGCCACAAACATGCAAAATATCTCAATTTTCCCAATCAATCTTATTCCACTAAAAGAAGGTGGTAGGTTGGAATGTGTAACAACTTTTAGATGGGGTGTCTGTCAAGAAAGGGACATAGCTGCTAAGTGACACCATGTCCCGAGTGACACTTTCAGTCAGTTCTAGCTTTTCACCCAAGGTACTTTGCATGCTGCGACTTGCAAACTTAATTTCAATCAGAAGTATGAAGTCAAAAGTTAAAGTAGGCAAATGCTGTTAGCTGAAAACCTAGAACATCCTCAGTGTGTCATACAGACTACTGATCACCTTGACAGCTTTTGATTGAGGCACCCAAAACTAAAGAAAAAGAGCTTAACTGAACTAGAAAATACTAATGCTTAGTTTATTCAATTGAAATTACTTAAATGTGACAGGACAGTGCATGTTAAATGCCACTTGCTAACAAAACCCACGAACAATATCGTCCATCTCTCAATACAGTTTACTTTTAGCTTAAATGAAATATTAACGGAAATCTGCTGCTCTCTAGTGGAGTACTGAAGGGCTGCAATTTTGTTTGTACATTTGTTTGGTAGAAATCACTGAGCTTGAAGTTGTCTTTTCTACTTTATTCCGCTTAGAAAAGCGCACGATATATTAATTCAGGGATTCATTGCCGACTGTAGGCGCTTTCGGAAGACAGTTTGAGATCTGAAGTGGGAAATCAGAAATATATCACGGAATCTCACATTCCTGAAAATTGCCTATTTAAATATTTAAAACCATGTACTTCGTTCTTTACAGATATGCACCAAATGTATACAGATTTACCAACTACCAAGGGATTACTACTAACATGTGTTTCTTTTTTTCAGGTGCTACTTTTATTTTATGAACCTCACGGCTTTCTTGCTTTTTGTATTAAATCGTCCATTCTTTGGGTTATTTTCTTAATTGATATATTTGCCCTTTCCAAAATATGTGCGTTGGCTAGTGGGTTTTCGAAGGTTTCAGCGTGTCCAAGGGATAACAAGAGTCTCTGACACGCTGTCTCAGTTTGCCCCACTGAGGTGGTTGTGTGTACTGAGTTTTGTAGAAAGAATATCAAAGAA
Organism: Triturus cristatus; assembly: GCF_964204655.1. Classification (NCBI taxonomy): domain Eukaryota; kingdom Metazoa; phylum Chordata; class Amphibia; order Caudata; family Salamandridae; genus Triturus; species Triturus cristatus. The sequence goes on along the minus strand of NC_140580.1, from coordinate 637,769,252 downwards.
TAGTGTCTTCTGTGAGTTTGCCCAGAGTTCCACACCTTGGTGGTGGATTTGTGAAGAAGGTGCTTCAGTACTAGAGATAACGTGAAATGGGCTAGCAAGGGCCGAAGGAATTGGCAGAGATCTGACAGCAAAGACAACATTTTTTAAAAGCATACCCCTGTAACCTAACAATTTATAATCTCTTCTGGCACATCTATTAATCTAACCAACCATCTGCATGAACCCACATACCCCTATATAACTGACATTTAATGTCTATTACTTTAATCCACCGCACAGAAATGGGTGTAAAATGCATGCAATGGTTTCCTTGAGAGCACAAGACTAATCACATTAACCTATATTAACCAGTAGATTAACCAGCATACCGCCCATAGTAAAGCACATGAATGCCTTGTCACGGGTAGGAAGCACTGTATAAATGAAATGACCTTATATCTGGTTGGGTACATGCCTGTAGAACAACTCCTAGAACATGGCACGTGGGACAGAAAAAGGGGGGGGGGGGGTAAGGAACAAGAAAACATGATTTATTATCTCTCATCCACAAGAGGAATTGTGTACTGGTCCACAGTGGCGTGGTTGTTAAAAGTAGAGTGATCAATGCTGTTTGTTTTTACATCTTCGGGAACCATCCAAAATTAAGGTTCATGATATATCATATATTCTTTTCTGCATTGAACTGGATGTGAGTGCAAAATAACTTTACAACAGGGTTCTTTCACGCAATATCTGCTACTCCAGTATAAGTATCCAAGTTGCTTCTGTGCCACCTGTGAAAGATTTCTGCCTAGTGAGGCAGTAATCCAGGAGTGCAGTTGCCAGTATGTGTACATTTACTGCAAAGAGATCGCTTCCATTGCTACAAGGCATAAAACTTGTTGTTCACCGTCATTGTGCCAAGCATACAGGAATTAGAGATTTACTGCTGTCAGTGACTGGTATCCCTCACGAGTGCCTACAATGTTAAAATGTTACGCGATGAGGTGCAGCAAGACACCTTGCTGCGCTGCATTGCGTGACAGGGAGAGGCCAGGAATGCACCATATTTAACATTACATGCATTGCATTCCCTGTCCTCTCCTTGCACTGTCACACTATGTGCTGCCTTAGCGCCAACACAGGCCCCCTTGCACAGGATTGTTTTTGAGCAGGAAGGGACGCCTTCCTGCACAAAAACAATCCTTTGGGGCGTTTACCTCTTTCTACGTGTGCTGATGAATGCAGCACACTTAAAAAGTGGAAAAACGAGGAGAAATAAACATATTTCTTCTTGTTACACCTCCCCTGGGAAGGCGTAGTATTTTGACGCATTCCCAGGTCTACTAGTATTGATAAATCTGGGAATGCGCCAAAATCCATGGATGGGTGCATGAGAACACGAACGTCCACCCATGGAACTCCTTCCTGCGGCTCAGTGATGCAGAGCAGTGACTTGCGCTGCCTTACGTTACTCCAGATTTATTAAACCATGCAGGGTCAGGCAAGGTGGCATTGTGTGGCTTGGTAAATCTCACTCTAGGGTTTGTGTTGCCCTGTGTCCCCTTGCGTGGTGCAAGGGCATCGCACAACCACTGATAGATCTGCCCCCATATCTTCATGTGGTTAAATTCCAGTTTGTCACAGTGGAAATAAGATGATGAGCCCTGGTGTTGATGTGGTTTAATTAATACATTTAATCCTGTTTGAGACAATTCTATTTTGTCTACACTTCTTTGATTAGCTGTACCTTAGGCACTGCAAATTGTGCCTTCAGTGTTGTACCTTGCCATCTGCTTTCTCAAGATTGTACTCTTGTGTTGATAGTCTATGGGGTATATTTACGAGGCCCCTACCCACTGGAGCATCGCTTTTTTTGACACTCCGGTGGCGCACAATGCTGAACTATATTTACAAGGCCATGCAAAGCCAACCCTGCGTGGCCTTTCATGGCCTTGTAAATATGGCCCCCTTTCAAGCATTAATCTGAGTAAAAGGGGCCTTCCATGGGTGCTGCTGTGGGTGGTCTCACGCAGCACTAATGGATTCTAACACATTCCCAGATTTACATTGTTTCGTAAACTTGGGAATGATTCTATCGCCTCCCCAGAGGAGGCGTTAAAGCGGCGGAGGGAGGAAAAATACCTCTATTTCCCCTCATTGTTTGCTCTTTCTATGTGTGCTGCATTCTGTAGCACACATAGAGGAAAGAAAACACCTTCAAAGATTGTTTTTCTGCAGGAAGGTATTACTTTCTGCACAAAAACAATCAGCACTACAACACAGACACCCCATGCACAATGGCGATGGGCAGCCAATTGTGTGCCAGCACAGAGGAAAGCACAGGGATGTGTCATATTGCCGTAAATACAACACATCCCAACACTTTCCTAATGATTCAGATATCTTGCCTCCCTTATTGCAACTACCATAGGCTAAAATGTACTTGTAATATGGCAGATGGGATATCCGCCACACTTGTGATGGTGTAACCCGTCCGCCAAACTATTAATAAGGCCGTAGGTTCCTCGTCCATCACCCGACAGATGCACAGATGCACAATTACTGACCACAAAAGGAACACAGCCGTGATGAAGAAATTTACAGGTGGAAGGTCACTAACCTAACTAACAAATATGAAGACAAAAACAAAGGTTTGAATTTGCGAACATACAATTAAAATTGAATTGCATGCGGTTTGATAGTTATTGACACTTTATTGTAATGTTTATTTGTATTTAAGCTGCACCGTAAAGGTATATGAAATGTTTCTAAAAATGTCCTTTTAAATGAAATTCAAGCACTGCGTCGGGGGAAGGCAGAGAGAACTTCATGTGCCATGGTGCACTGTATTTAAATGAAATATGAGGTGGTCAATGCAACATATTTGCAAAGATATTACAAATCATGAAGAGGAACCTATAGTTGGAGATCACACCAGTGGTGTTCATAGTGCAAACTACACTGCATATATTTAAGTCAGAACAACTGAAATGAACTATTACCTGAATAGGAACCTGTACTGTAGTTATTTGAAACATGGAGTTAATAGATGGGCATAGTGCATGTATTTGTGAAATTTCCATATACTGTTATATGGGTCTAATACAGTATTTTCCCATACTTTTAAATGTATTACAGTCCTTCATCTACATTACACCCCCCCCTCCCCCCGCCCTAAGGAGTATCTCTGCCGATAGGCAGGGATTAATGCCATCTTCCTGAATCCTTCTTTCTAGTTTTTCTTAAATCCCTAGGAGTTTTAGACACTGGGCATACACTTCATTTAGCCCCCATCTTGTCTACCTATTCTGACTCTGATAGGTAACATGAGTCTTAATTTGATATAGCACACTTTTTAGAGCTGAGATTTGATTAGATTAATCCTTGCCAACACACTCTAAGGCATCTTGATCCCCTTTTATTGCACACAACTGTTGCGGTTTTGCTGGCTACTATCTAATTGAGATAATTGAATAGATACCAATATCAGGATGTGGTATCAGAATATTGTTGCAGAAGAATTGAATTTGCACTGTGCAGATCCTTGGTGCAAACTCAAGCACAAGCTACACTTTAGTGGTTGGACCTCTCATCCCAGGCTGAGGTTTACCATCAACAATATATAAAAGACAGGACAGCACATTAGGCCCCCCAAGGATGACAGAGAATAGTAGATTTGTAAATCAATGAAGGTAAATTAGCAGATAAACAAAGTTATAAACTCAAATTGTTGAAAGCACCAGGAAGAAATGATCAGTATGAAATCATCATCAAATATTTAAAACCAATTCAAAATCAGAAAATGCAAAGCGGAAATGCTAAGAGTGGGGATTGGGTAAATTGAGAAAAATCAGTCTCTCATGTAGGGATAATTCCCTAATGCTAGGTTAACCCCTTCGGTGCTCATGACGGAACGGTTCCGTCATGAGCCACGGTTGAGCTGTGCTCATGACGGAACCGTTCCGTCATGACCACGCCCGCGCAAGATTCCGTCAGCACAGCGGCGGAATTTGCGCAGCATGGAAGGGGTTAAGGAATCAAAGGAACATGGGAGATGGAGCAAACGTTGTTAGCAAATAAAGTCTCTTTAAGACAGAATCAAATTAAGATTCAGTCAGATAAATGAGGAAGGATTCGCTCAGGAGGCTAACTCTTTGAGCAGGAACAAAAGTCTCAAGAGAGTGGAAAGTGACATATGCTCACAAGCAAAAGTCGAGAGCGAGAGAGAGATGGAGAGAGAGGAAAGTGATATATGCTCACAAGCAGAGAAAAAGGGCATCTGATTCTAATTGGCTCAGCAACGCAAATTTAAAACACTGCGGGGCATATTATCAAGCCAGGCGATATAATTATCGCCGCTTTAGCGGCAGAAAACTGCAGCTAAAACGGCGATAATGGGCTTGATAATATGCTCTATGGAATTCCAATTGAAGCCTATGTTAAACGTCCTTCACATTTAACATGGGCTTCAATTGGAAATCCATAGAGCATAATATCAAGCCCATTATCGCCGCTTTAGCGGCAGTTTTCTGCCGCTAAAGCGGCGATAATTTTATCGCCTGGCTTGATAATATGCCCCGCAGTTCTCAACAGTTTGCACCACTACCCACAATTCACAGGGAGAGTTGTCCAATCACACACATTACATGATAATACAATTATAGTCTTCCTCCTAGACATCACACAATGGAAGTGTTCAGCTGCATGGCCTTCAAGAGATATCTAGTAACACCATGGTAAATTCCGGTCAGCTTGTCCAAGACGCAGGTGTGGAAATTCACAATTAACTCTGTATGGAACATATACTGATAATCTATTCTCACAGAACCCAAACTATTGGCAACAACTAATTAGTTACAAGTACTGCAGATTAGCCCTAGAAACAAGAGAAAGAGAGACACTGCACACCCTCCAAAAATGCATTTTCAAGTAAGCATGAGTCCGTTAAACTAAGGCCTACATTTACTATGGCTAACTTAACGTGAACACACCGTAACGTCAAAATCACACTTCATATGTTCGTATATGCAGTGAAGATTAGCGTGGGTGTTATGCAAAATGAAAAATAGTGACAGCGCATCACCAATATCATTGAGTTTCTTAGAAAATATACAGCCAATGGGACAATAGTTGTGTAAATAATATTTTCGACAGATGATATTTCTATATACAATAATCTGACGTACATCATAATTTAAGAACACAGAGCTGATGTAGTCTAGATTTGCTCGTACAAACACTCGTGACAGAGTGGAGTTATTTCTCAAATTAAGTTTTAATAGGCATGGTAAGACTTCACATGGTTTTACTCAGAATGACAGCCTATTTGTGTTTTTTTGAATCAATTTACATGCAAAAGCGTCATTTTTATTCTCTACCCCCAAGATGGGTTTCATTCAGTGTCTTTGGTGATCGTTTTTAAAACTGTTCAACTTTCCAGAATGATGGTACAGTCTTTTTGAGATTATTCATAGTCATTGTATATATGTTCATAGCCTTGTATTAGTCCATCATAGGATAAATTAGCGATGGCTTTGAAGTGAGATGTCCCACAGAAATTGATATTTCCTTATTAACCATAATTCATAAATGAGTTAAATTTAAAAATCTAAATGGAAGAAGACATACTTACTTTCAATGTAAAAACTGAACAACAGTTGTATGTGCATACTTATCGAAGACAGCACAGTACATTTTTGGATGTGCAATTAAAATATAACTAATATGGTCATTTAGACCCTGGTGGATGGTCCCCTGATCCCTCGGGCAGAGGTCAAGGCCACCCCTAAACCTAAACTTATGACAGTGGGAAATTCACCCACCTGATGACTTTTTGACTGATGTAAGTTGAATTTTGGGACGGAAAATTCCAGAAATCCTGATTCTCATGATTAGCTAAATCAGGATGTGGAAAAAGCAACTATAAATTTCGCATGTTATATTATGTAATATTATGTATATTTGTCTAGAGCGTTAATCACCTGTGGGGTATTTCGGTGATTTGCAGGAAGTCTAGACAGCTGTCTCGTTGGTGAGGTTATTCAAAAAGCCAAGTTTTCAGCTTTATGTGGAATTGGAAAAGCCACGAGGACACTCTGATGTAGTGTGGGAGATTGTTCCATTTTTGGGGGGAAATGTAAGAGAAGGTGAGACCTCCGGCTGTGGCATTGTGGAGGTGGGGTATGTGTGCTAGTGAGAGTCCGGCTGAGAAGAGGTGCCTGGGAGGTAGGTGGATATACATGCGGCTGGTGAGGTAGGCAGGGCCATTGTTGTGTAGTGTTTTGTATGTAAGTGTGAGCAGTTTGAACTGGGTGCGTTTGTGTATGGGGAGACAGTGGAGGTCTCTTAGGTGTGGGTTGATGTGGGTGCCACGAGGTAGGTTGAGGATGAGCCTTACTGTGGAGTTTTGGATAGTTTGGAGCCTGTTTGGTGATTCCTGCATAGAGTGCATTGCCATATTCAAATGGCTCCTTCCGCTGAAACAAGAGCAATGTCCTCAAATTTCTCTTTCTTGCAGCTCTTCGCATCTATGCAGTCACAGAAGACCTGCCTCGACATGTTCTGCATTGAGCACGACTGTGCAGATGCTTTCCTGTGATTGCACCTCCTAAAGAGCACACATTGAACTCAGAATTTCTCCGGAGTGGTGCATGAACTGCAGAATAGTGGGGAAATGGAGAAGCAACCACAGCTCACTGTTTCCAGGTTGTGCAAGCTGCATCGCATGTACTAACTCTGGGAAATTTCACTTTTAACAAATGCACTTTAATGCAATCATTTGAAAACAGGCTCACAGATGCACCATGTGTTAACGCACACATTCGTGATTACTGTCTAGGTATAGGCCTTGATTTACAAAAAGTTTCTAAATCTGTAGTATTAATATTTATAGGTGAGTAGAGGTCCGATATACTAGTAGGCGGAAAGGCTACTCCATCGCAACGGGAACAGAGTACCCTTTTACCAACATATTGGTCCGCTGTCCCACCTTAAATGTGGGGTTACCTTTGGTTTAACAAAAGCGGAGATAAATCCATCTCCACCGTGGTTGCGCCCCTCTGATGGGCTGACGGAGTATGGGTCTTCATCGGTTGACCAGCATCTCCACTCACCTAATTTAGATGGATGGACATTCAGGTCAGTTTTCACTGCCCGTCACTGCCAGGAAAACCATTTAGGTAAGGGGCAGTGACAAGTGCAAAATACCCCGCTCGCCATGGGCGGTAACACCCATGGCATGGGGGGCACTGTGTTTTTTTATTTTCAAAAACAAAATCCCGCTCTTTTGACGGAGCTGTATGGCAAAGGTACAACGCATAGGCAGGAACTGCATTGGCGGTCGGTTCCTGTCAATGCTTGAAATGACCCCCAGCCTGAAGGAGATTTCAAAATGTGGTTATCAGGACCTCTGCCAGGGCGATGGGGCAATTTACTCCATTGCACTGACAAAGGACGGCCCGATGGCCAAATTCTAAATCAGGCCCTCGATTACCACTAGGGCCGAAGATGGTGGGCAGAAGCATGTATTTTTGGAAACCATGACTTATTTTTCATTCATTGGGCCAGAGCAAGAGAGTGAAAGGCAGAAAAGAGAGAAAGAAGGACAAAGAGAAAGATGGGAAGACATTGATAAGGGGAGAGTGCAGAGATAAAAAAGAACCTGCCAGGGTGAGATTAAGAGACAGCAAGTGGAGGTTGGTGGAGGAAACAGGCATGTAATATAATCAAGAATAGGCACCCTTGGTTTTTAGCAACCCAAGCATTTGGCAGCACCAGTGGTGGATTCTGACAAAAAGCTGTGATCCTTGCAAGTTTTTGCTTTTCTTTCTTTTTTTATAGCCTTGCATGTCACCTTTCTGATATGTCAAAACTGTGATATAAAAACATATTTTCAAAGTTGAGAAAAATTGAAATAAAAAAATGTGCAAGCACAGTTTTGCTTCCCCTACATATGAGCAGGCAAACCGCTCAGTTGGGATTAGAAAATAGGGTACATGTGAATATATTTCCATTACATAAACCTGGCATTTCTGTGAATGTGAAACAAACCAGAATTAAATTACTGAAATGTGTAGACTCAAAGTCAGGTACAAAATATCAAATGATACAGAACTAGTACTGCTTATAAATGGTGCCTTTTCTATAATGACATTGTTCACACAGTTTCCTTCTAACTTGTGTAGATGGCCACACGGTCTCTCTATTGCACTGAGTTTCAGTCTGCTAGTAGCGTGCAGTGTGGAAAGGTTGTCAAGCCACATCAATGAGGGTGTGGCTACAGCACGCAAGTCTCCACAGAGGCACACCCATTAAGCTTACAAACCAGTTCTGTAATGCTCCCCGCCCTGGGAGGAGAACAAAGTAATTATGTCAGTGAGAGAGTTACACCTGCCCTCTTGCAGTCTCAACATCCAGGCTAAGTCACCAGTTTGCAGAGCAGGTTTTGGCAGGTGACTGCTCATCTTAGGAGGACCACCAGACAAGTAGACAAAGTCTAGAGAGTGACTGTAGACTCTCAGGACAAAGGGTCAATATTCAGGACGGAACTTTCAGCACAAAAGCTCGGCCTGTATCAATGATTACCTATTATTATGGAGATAGTGCAATCCAGGAATTCACAATGTGATCTGTCACTGCAGAACTATCTTACTACACCCTAGGTGCACCATTCCCAGGCTCTTCCCTATGTAGGAGATGTTGTATGTGTTAAACAACACTCCTCGACTGTGCACCACAGCACTCGCCATTAATGGCAAATTTCTTAATATTGGAGGCTATTTTGCCCTTTGAGGTTTCGTTTTGGCAGTCAGAAAGAGATGTTAAGTTTGCTAGTAGGAGGCCAAATCAATCACGCTGACTTAAACAGACCACAACCTGAAACCACATGTATAACATATCTTATAGACCAAGGGCACAGAAAGTAGATTCTCGTTACCTCTCAGGTAACATTTGTTTTATGTGTTTACTTCAAAACAGCATCAATGCTCCTCAAGTTGCGTGCTACCTATAGGTGTTGGCCTTAGATAACAGAGATATGATATCCCCTTGGCTTTAAGTCTTCTACAGGTGTAGGCCTCAGACAGTGGAACTATCCTTAAGGATACAGAGTTCATGTGCCCAGGCATCAGTAAGCAGAGATAGCCCTTAGGTTACACATGTTTTACAGGTGAGTGAACACTGCTGATCACTTGGCACTGGTTGGTAAAGGTTACTGTAGGGTGGGTGAGCAGTGCCCTCGTGGTCACCGGTGGGTGGACACCGCACAGTACATTGACACTGGTCACTTCAAAGTTATTGACTACTGGTGGTAGTGCTTTAAATGAGCCAGTACTGTCCGGTACTGAGTCCCGGCACTTGTTTATTTTGAAAGGGAGAGTACTGGTTCTTCTCAGAAACAAGCAGGTACCTTGGCACAGAGTACCAGAACTTCTATTTATCCATTTCAAGCCAGTGGTATAACGATAATTGAGGGGGCCCCCCTGCAAGGTCCTTGAAGGAGGGGCCTCCTCCGGACTCTATCAGGAGCTCCCCGGCCGAAGTGCAGTGCTGAGGGGGCCCCCTGAAGTTTGGGGGCCCCCCGCACTGCGGGGGATGCAGGGGCCCGTGTTACGCCCCTGTTTCAAGCACTGGTGGTGGTTATAGATCTTTGGAAAGATTGGTATGAACTGGGAGGAGGATCCCGCAACTCTTCCTGCAGACCCCCTATGAAAGGTTAGCAGATCACCCATGTCTTCACTGGCAACATGTTCTAGTTCTGGGCTATCCTTTTACAGATCATTGCTTTGAGGGGTGACTAATGTATTGTGGGATCTGTAGTCTTGGATCTCAGCACCAGAGTCTGTCCTGGACAACCTTCGTAGAATGGAAGTCCATGAGCGGAGATAGGTGTCTGGGTGTGCAGGAGCCTTCCGGTAATTTTGCTTTAAGGCCAGTCCATTCTTCACAGAAAAAACAAACTGTAGTAGTTACATGAAGCCAAGTTAATTGTTCAACTTGGATCCATAGAAACCCCGAGCAGGCTACAGAGGGAGTGCTGCAACCTAAGGAGGGTACATGAGCCCTGGACAGACCCCCCTCCCCCATAACCCTCCCCCCTGGATATCGCGGACTGGTTTGCCAAATTTGCGGCCACAAGACTATAACATTGTAGCCAAAAATAGTAAAATGTGTTGTCTTTTTCGAACAGGAACACAATGTGCGTGTCACAAATATACTTTGAGCAAACCCGCACAAAGTCCGAGTTGGATAGTGGTATATGTGATGCCAGAGAGAGCGCTGCTTACAGTTTAAAAGGTGCGCTCTCTCTGGCACCATCCTGACATGTGACGCGTGAAATACATTCTGCTGGAGGGAGCTGTTAATGTGGCTCCTCCACACTCCCCCGTTCTAGTGTAAAGTGGGAGGGGTGGAGGGGGCTACTTAACACCTTCCTGCAGCAGCATGTATTTCAGGCTGTTTCCTTTGCATGAGGCTGATGCAGGTGGAAGGCGGGTGGGGTGGGAGTAGAGGAAGAGGTGACAAGGGATGGCAGGGAAGGGAAAACTGGAGAGGGCGGTTGGGGTGGGGGGCTGGAAAAGGTGACAGGGGAAGAGTGAGTGTGCGGTGATCTATCCTATCCTGATCCCTGGAGTGTGGGCCACAGGTAGAATGTGTATTGGACTGTTGAGTATGATTATGTGTGAAGGCTGAGGAGTGTGACGTGAGAAACAAGTTCGAGGCACAGGCACCTGCTGCTTGTACCGTGCCAGGGTACTTGAATAAATAACTTAAAAAAGAATATGAGTCTGAGGACCACCTTTACAGAAGTTGGCGGCGAGGTTGGGATATGAACCCACGCGTGGGTCCAATTTGGGATGGACCCGTGCAGAAGTACCTTGTTGTTGCTGTTGACCATTTTTCGAAATGGCCGGAAGTAAAGGTAGCAGAGCGTGTCGATGTAAGCACAGTGGTAAAATGTTTGGATGGTATTTTTCAGAGGAAAGGGCTGCCTAAATTGGTGATCACACACAATGGAGCACAATTTGTAGCGAAGCATTTGAGAAATTCTTGAAACGCAACGGAGTAAAGTATAGTACTACTTCACTTTATCGCCCGGACAGAAACTGGGTTGTTGAACGTTTTAACAGAGTGCCAAAGGGGGTGATAGAGTTCGCTAAGTATAATGTTTGGAATGGGAGATAGAATTGTTTCGGACTTTATGGGCGTTCAGATTAGCACCTTGTGCTTTAACAGGAGAGATAGTCCCTTTGAACTAATGAGAGGGAGGACTACTTTCACGAAGGACAGCCTTGGATGGAGGCCGTGTGCTAGGAGAGTGAATTTGGGAACCTGAGGAGGCGAAAGGATGCATTGAAAGAGCTAAACAAATATACAAGGAATATTATGATAATAAACATGGGTGCAAATCCGTTAAGTTGCAGGTAGGAGATATGGTAAGGGTTAAGAAGACAGGAGTTTTAAGATGTGGACAAAATAGGTTTTCAAGACCACATAGAGTGGGCAATGAATCAAATTGGCTGCCCGCTAGTTTTCCTCCGCGGGAGCCGAGGATATTATCTCCTCACCGTCCGGCAGTTCTTGCGCATTAGCATGTTTTCTTGTCGGAAGGGGTGTTTGATGGGGCGGGGAGCGGCAAGGTAAGCTTTATAGACCTGAATTTGGCCTTTATCTTGTCTTTTAGGCTTTTTGCCTGCTGCTCCCAACTTCTCAGGAGATGCTGCCGCCATTTTAGACAGTTTACACGCGACTCTGATTAGGGGCTCATGGGAGTTATTCTCCTCATAAGAAATATCCTTTTTTCTTTTCTTTTCATTTCTTTTTTAAATGGCCCACACTGTTCTCTGTTGAGAGGTACTTCATCATCCACCCCATTGTGCTCCATTGTTTACGCCTGGGTGCACCTCTTGCTGTGTAATTGCAGCCAGTTTCTCTAGGAGGGCTGTTTTCATCAAACTGTGATTTAAAATGGATGCTGCGCACACCTCTAACTCTTTGGCTTCCTCTGTCTCTAATGCTGCTGCGCGAAAATAGTCAGGTGGTGGTGCTAATCAATCAATTAGACACTTTTTTCTCACTCTGTCCCCAAATCATTGGATCATACATCTGACCTTTCTATCTTGGATACTGAGATAACAGAGAAGGAACTTAAACATGCCCTACTTCAACTTGCAAGGTTCCATGTCCCGATGAGTTTTCTGTTCAATTTTATGCACATTTCTCACATCTTTTGCTTCCAAAACTTTTACTTTTAATTTCCCACTTTACCACACAACAAGGTAAACAAGGAACATTTCCTCAAGCTATGCTTTGCTTACTTCCCAAAAAGGGTAAAGATTTATCACTGTGCAGGAATTATAGGCCTATTTCTCTTAGTAATACTGACTGCAAGATATTCGCTAAGGCTCTTGCTTTATGTATTAAGCAGGTTGTTCCAGACTTGATTGACATTCATCAATCAGGATTTGTGAAGGGTTGTTTTCTCTCAGATAATTCCATAACTTTAAAAAACATAATCCATATGGCATCAGTGAGAAGCCGGCCTGGTATATGATGTCCACTAATGTAAGTGGGCTTCCTGCACCAGTCCAGACAACCCTTATGCTGATTTAAGAAGTGCTAGTCAACCTTAGAAAGCTCTCTAAGTGGTAGCTGTGGAGAGCAGCCTTCAGGCTTAGTCCGGAAGGAGTGTAAAGCAGCTTGTTTTACCAGAATGCAATCTTATAGTATAGATTAAGTGAAAAAGAACCACACATGGTACTTATAAAAATATGTACTTATTATATAATACTATCTAACATGTTTAGATATCTACTACCCGGAGATAAACACAATGCACACAATACTTTGCAAAGATATGCTGTAAATACACAGAATACATAGTGTACCCCAGGGGAGGACCAAACCATGTACTAAGAAAGTGGTATAAGAACCACAACCCGGGTCAAGACAATGTTGAGAGGATGTAGAAGTGCTGGCGACTCAAGGAACCACCCACGGTGAGTGACTAGGAACCCCACTGAGAGCGTGTGCAGTGTGTGAACACGACTGCGTGCTCCATACAACTCTACGTGTAGGTCGCGGTTGGAATTTTAAAGATTAATTACCCTTCCCAGTGGACCCTGAAGAAACCCTGTGGAAGACAGAAGGTTGGAGAGCCACCCCACCCATGGATACCCTAGTACCCACGTTATGTACACCAGGAAAGCTGGGTGCATAGGTGTGAAGAGGTGACGGAAACCGCCATTGAACCCAATGGAGGACTTCAGGAAAGTGCCACTACTGATGAAGGAGAAAGTGTCCGGTGGAATCCGAAGGTGGATTCTAGTTGAGAGGTACCTGCAAGCAGAGGCAACAGAGTCTATGTCACTAAGGAGTGACCAGGAGGTCTGGAAGACGAATGTCGGGAGTTGCAGGAGAGTTAACGAGGACTTTTCACTCTGCAGCTGTGAGGACCAGGCGATGCTGAGGAAGACCAGGAGCCCTGCACGAGCTGACCCACGTCGGATGTCGAGTGCTTAGGGGTCGGTGTCTGGTGAGAGCCCCAACAAGCCTTGGCGAATGCAACCAACACAGAAGTTGAAAAAGGTGCAATATCGGACCAGCAAGGTCCAGGAGACTCACCACAAGCAGGGGAGTCAGGTCAGGCCCAGAGCAATCAGGGGAGCCCAAAAGAAGCAAAGGAGTCCCTCAAATGGACCCACAGGCCGGAGGCACTAGAGTCGCAAGAGGACCTCGAGCAGCTCACCAAAAGATGCAGGCCACAGTGCACACAATGCAGTGTGGCTGAAGATTGTGGTCACTGGAGGTGCTTGAGGTTGGGGCTACTTTGAGCCCAAAGATCTTCTTGAAAGGAAGCGAACAAGCCTTTGCAACTGCAAGTTGATGGAGTACACAGGGGTTCGGGTATTGCAGCCCCCACAAGGGATACTGGCCTTAAATTTGGCAAGAGGGCAGGGCAGCCTATGCGGGCTTTGGAAAAGATGCAGGCCATGATGCACAACGATGCGGTGTGGCCGAAGATTCTGGTTGATGGAGATGCTCAAGGTTATGGCTACTTGGAGCCTGAATATCTTCTTGGAAGGAAGCCAACGAGCCTTTTACAACTGCAGGTTGACGCAGTGCACAGGGGTTCAGTTATTGCAACCCCCCCGAGGGATACTGGCCTCAAACTTGGTGAGAGGACAGGTCAGACCTCTGGAGCTGTTGAAAACCACCACCTGTCTTGCAGAACTTTTCGGAGTCCGGAGGAGCTCAGGATCAGCAGACCGATTGACTCAGTTGTGGTGCCTGCTAATGCAGGGAAGTGACGCATTCACTTCAAGGGAGATTCCTTAAGGTGTCTTTGATGCCCACAGACCTTGGAAGGTTCCTGTATGGTGCACAGGCACAGACGATGCAGCAGACTGGAAGGGAGGTGAAGTCAAGCCCAAACGAAGTGAAGCGAAGTCCAGAGTGCCCAGACTGTAGAAGAAGTGGTGTCTAATCTGAATTTTGTCCCACGACGAATCTAGGGAACCACCCAGAGGTAAGCCCTTAAGTACCATAAGGAAAGGGTTGGGTTGATTCAGGGGACTCTCCCAGTGGAGGGTCCGGACAGGGGGAAGGTTACACCCATGTCCTTTGTCCAGTTTCATGCCAGGGCAGGAGCCAACGGCTCCTAGAGCTGGTTTGAACTGGACTATGCATGCGGACACCAAATGTGCCCCTCATGCAGACTGAGTGGCGCTGGCAAGCGCACCCACCCTGCCCCAATACACTAAATCCTATCTAAGAGGTGGTCACACCTCCTTGCGACAGGATGCCTATTGTCCTGCCTTCATCTGCTCAAGCTTGGCTCAGCAGCAGGAGGGCAGAATCGTGTCTCTGGTCGGCAGCAACCATTTTGTGCTGTTCGGGTCTAGAATGCTGGCACCGGAAACACTGAGAGCCTAACGGAGGGCTCTTCCAGTGCTTGGAATCATACTCGCACACCATTTACGGGGTGGGGGTATGATTCCAACATGTTTGATACCAAACATGATAGGATTCGTTGCATCCAGTTTTGAGATGGTCCTCGCGTAATTACGCCGTGCCCCTCTTTATAGTATATGGCTGCTTCACTTACAATCCAGGAGAAGGGACTCCGTAGGCTGTAGGGGTGTCCTGCGCATGCAGGGGCACCCTCACACTTAGAACCTAGCACCCTGCCTTCAGGATTGCAAAGGCCAGCTTTAGGGGTGACTTACAGGTTTTAAGTGCAGTGACCCTAGATATAGGAAACCTATATCTTTAGTAAGTGGTGCTAGCACCAGCTTACACAGGCTGCAATGGCAGGCCTATACTTCCATTTTGAATGGTCTCCCATGGGAGGCTTAATACATGCTTCAGTCCATGGGGGACCTCTGGGGTACCTATGCCCTGGGAACCTTAGTGCCATATACTAGGGACTAGTAAGGGTACCCCAGTATCCAATCTAGGAGGTACTTAAGTACTGAACATAACAATTTAAGGGATAAAGCAGTTAGATCGGGGTCCTGAATAGCAGGATCCCAGTCAGACTAGTCAAAAACAGCTTAGCATAAGGCAAAAAGTGGGGGTAACCATAAAAGCAGATCCTACTTTGCTACAGCGTCCAAATGTAATATACTACAGGCTACTATAATTTTAGACGCTGAAAAAGTCTTTGATCTGGTCAACTGGAATTACATGTTTTGCACCTTGAAATGGTATAGGTTTGGCTCTTGTATTATTAGTTACATTCATCTTTTATACTTTTAACCTTCTACTTCTATTTTTGTTAATGGCAAACAGTCCTCTTTTTCCCCTTTAGCAAGGAACCCGACAAGGATGTCCTTTATCCCCCCTTTTTTTAATATTAGCCTTAGAGTCCTTTTTAGAGAAAATCTGTGGGTCGTCTGCTTATTCTGGATTTAAATACAAACAAATCGAAGTGAAATTCACTGCTTATGCGGATATTTTACTTTATGTGTCAAAATCACAAAACACGTTTCGAGCCTTTTTCTCTCTTTTAGACGAGAAGTCTTCAGTCTCAGGATATAAACTCAATATAGAGAAATCAGAGGTATTGCCATTAAATAAGTATTGCCTTCCCGCCATGTTTCATAATACAGGGTTTACCTGGAATTTTAAGACCATCAAATGTTTAGGTATTCTTTATTCTAATACTATAAAAGGAACTATCCAATTCAATTTAGATCAGGTTCAGGGAAAAATTACTCTTCTGTCCCTTAATTGGTCTCCTCTTTATCTGTCCTGGTGGGGGAAACTAGCTGCTACTAAAATGACGATGTTACCAATCATCAATATTTACTTGTCCACCTAGACTCCAACAGCCTAAGAATAATTGAGGGGTTAATTTTCCCCATCTTAGACAATATCATTCGGCTTTCTCTCTTAAGCAAGTTTGGACCTCTCTTTCATCTCATTCATTAGATGAACTTACTGCCTGGGGTCTCCTAGAACAAGCCCAAACCGCCCCGTTCTCATTTGAGGAGTCGGTTCCCATCGCTCAAGCCCCTAGAGCTTTTTTTACACTTTTACATTTGCATTATTTTTCTATTGTCACTTCCCTACTGCTCCAATCCAATTACCCAGGAATGGATCGACAAAGGAATAATAGTTATTGACCATATTTTTTCCAACGACTCTGTGCTAAAATTCAAAGACATCCAATCAAAATATGGTGTTTCATCCTATCATGTTGCCCATTATTAGCACCTTAGGCTTATTCTTCTACAGCTTTTTTTGCAGGTCTCCTCCACATCAGTTCATCTTTTTCCTACTTCTTCTTCCTTTGACTTCTCCACACACTTTAAGGCATCCTATATATGTAAACGTTGATGTCTCTCTCAGGATGACAGACTTAAATCCGAAACTGAGCTACAATGGGAGCCTGACTTCCATTAAGAATTTTCCCAACGTTCCTGGGATGCAATTTGGGGCAAGATACATACCACTTCCCGTTCTGCTGCTATTACTCAAACATTATTTTTCTTCTACAATACACTGTATTATACTCCCATGCAACGTTATAGGTCTCAACTCATTACACACACTAATTGCTGGTCTTGTGCCCAAGAGAATAGTGATTTTCTTCACATGTTTTTCTAGTGCCCTCGAGTTAAAAGGTTTTGGTCTCTCATTTGAGATAGAATTAATACTATTTTATCTACAGACATTACATTTAATATTGTACATCTTTTTTGGGTGGTACTTCCCCCATTTAGCATTCTCAAAGGTCGATTGGGAAATGTATTGATTTATTGTTAGCTTTAGCCTTACAAGTTATGACATCAAACTGGAAGGATACTTAAAAAATCACTTTCATTGCCTGGTGGAATTTATTATGTCACCACCACAGGTTAGATAGAGCTTATGCCACTACACTTCCCCTGCTGATTAAAAAAGATTTGATCTGGCTTCCACTTACAACTTACTTATCTAGAACTGCTACCTTTTCCAAACCTGTTAGCACCACCAATGTTTCTCCATGATGTAATTATCATTATAGTTGGATGTTTAGATGCTAAGAAATGGTTGTAGCACTATGTTATTATATATCTCGGGATTGCTATCTTATTTTCCTCTCTTCTTTTTTCTTTTTCTTCTTTCCCTCTCCTTCTTCTTTTCTTCTTTACTCTTAAGAAACAAAAAATCGCAAAATTACTTCCAAGTCTTTTGGCTATTTTGATGTTAAGCATTGCGGCTTTGAATGGTTCTGCTCACCAATCTATAATATTTTGTTTATATTTGTTGTTTTACTGTTCTATATCTGACGCACTCACAATGCTCAGACGATGTCTATCATTAAATTCTTGTATTTTTTATGATTCTCTTCAATAAAGCATCTTAAACTTTTTTTAAAAATACAGTAAAATGTTTGAGGATGTTAATGTGTAAACTCGTTTTGCATTTGCAATGATTTATGCCAATTTATGTTCGCTTGAATGAGTCGCCATGTTGTTTAACCACAGCCATGTTGCACGCCCAGGCTATGCTTGTGGCTCTTCTGTGTTCGCTCTTCTTATGTATGAGCCTGCTTTTTATATTGGTACTTGTAAGCGAGGATTCACAAAAGAACTAGTTCAGCATCTAGAAAATACATATATTGTGCATCTTTACAAGATCCTCTCTGTCCTTCTGATGAGAAAGCCCTCCACCAGCTATCGCTCACTGTGTGAGTTTCAGTTTCTGTCACATGAACATATTTGCCGAAAATGCATAAAAGTCTGAGGGTTGTGGGAGGGGTTAACATGACATGTATAAACTCTACTGGAGGGGAAGCACTATCTCCCTGAATGCCATTTTTGCTTATTTCTGCTGTAATAAACATATTTTTTACATCAAAAAAACCACATAGGAGCATTTTCTCAAGAACGTGTGATAACCATCGCAAAAGTAACTTAACGCAACTCTCAACATCGCAGTCCATCGCGGGAAAATTACGCTGTGTTAACTAAGTATTCACAACAGGGCGGTACCATGCGATAGTCACCAGATAACGCGTCAAATGGCCATGTTAAAATCAACGCCACGCCGCAAAAATGCGAAACACGAAGGCTGCGATGAGGCCAATTGCGATACAAAAATCTGCGAAAACCAGCAACAGGCCTGCAATTCACACGCGTCAGGTGAGAAAATCACCATAAAAGCAGAAACAAACAGACAAACAAATGCCACACAACAGCGAAGCACAATGGATGTCGCCGGAGCAAGTACGGAGGAACCAGAACACCACAAGCCCCCCGGGAGGACCTGCCTGGGACCTCGGGGTCAGGGAAGGCCAAGGAGAAGACGAGTAGGAAGAAGCGGTTCAGTCCGCAAGAAAACAGGTTTCTGATAACGAAGGTGGTAGAACACCATTAACAACCGTTCGTCACCTCCACTGTGTCATTGGCAACCAAAAATGGACTATGGCAGTCCATCATGGGCAAGGTGAATGCAGTCGGAGTGCTGAAGAGGACAATGGAAGAGGTCAAGAGCTTCTGGAATTATGTCAAGTGCAAAACCAAGCTGACACTCGCCAACAACTGGAAGGCAGCAATGCAGACTGGAGGTCGGAGTCCTGCACCACAGGAGGATCTGGACGAGATGTAGGAAATGGTGTCCACAGTCATCAGTGGGGAGATGGTGGCAGGAGTTGGGGGCCCCGACACTGCTCAACATGACCGGACACAACAGCAACAGGGTGAGTAACGACCAGGGACTGGGGGGGACGGTAGGAGATGGGCACAATGGCACACATGCACAATTGAGCTGAGCATATCTGCGGACAAACCATGCCCCAGCCCCCAACTCCCACCAAGAGATCAATGTACACAAGTATGCAACATCTCAGCACTGTATAAGCACAGAAGTCAAAGGTACACCACATGAAAGGGATAAAGGGCAGCAAAATCAGAGCTGCAGGGGCGACTCTCCCAAAATGCAGCACACACACAAAACCTGCAGAGCACATCAACATTGACAACGATGTGGCACAAACCGCAACATGTCCACAACAGAACACAGGACACAACTGGTGCCGACTGGGTGTAGACACTGGCCAATCACAATTGGCATTGCAGGGAAATGTGAGTTGATAACGTACAAGTACAAACACACACAACTCTGTTGTTGAAATGTCCACTGTCCCACATCAAATAGGCAGCTCCTCCTAAACAGTCACGATGTACACAGTCATGCAGTCTGTACGTAAACATGTACAATGTGACAACATACATGTGAACACATTATTAAACTGCATCTCCCCTTCACATTGCAGAGGGAGAATCAATACCTCCTGCAGAGCAGCCCAAACCGCTCTTCTCTGGTGACGAAGAGGACCACCACAGCTTTGACTCCGACACCCACCAACTGCTCATGGAGAGCCTCTGCAGCCCACTTCCAGGAGCTGGGCAGCCCAGCTGCCTCCCAGGACCCCCACGAAGAACACATGGCCTTCAAAAGCCTTGTGTTGGGGTACCAGGAGCAGCTAGCTGAACAGGTGCGGGTGGGCTTTGTCCGCATGGCAGGCAAACTAGATGCCATACGTGGGTGTCTAAGTCCCACCAGGGACCACTCACAGTCCCTGACGGACACCCACAGTCTGCTCCATGCTTGCTCTCCAACGAACCATGGCTGACATCGCTGGAGCCCTCACTCAGAGAATAGAACAATTGTCCAGTCAGAGTGGCTCTAGCGATGTTACACGGGAGTTGGGAAACATGCGGAGGTTAATGGAGAGCATGGAGCGGGCGAATGCGGCAAGAGTGGCTGCCGGGTCTGCACACCAGCGAGTGGTAGATGGGTTCCTCAATGACCTCAAGACCATCCTCATGGCATTGCTGCCACAAGGCCTGGCACTGATGCATGCTGCTGTTACCACTACATCCACATCTCCGCCCCCTGAAGTGTCAGTGCCACACAGTGCGGCAGGCGTTCCACCTCCGGCCCCTGAGGTGTCACTGACACACAGTGCTAGAGAAAGGGCACCACCACCCACACGTGAGGCACATGAAACAGCAGAGGACGAAGATGTGGATGAATCTGGCTTCGTGGTAAGAAGGACTCAGTAGCATTCATCTCCACCATAGGGCCTGCTTCTGCTTGGTTCTGCCCTCTGCATCATCACCTTCCACTGTCACCCGATACACTCTGCGACACTCACCTTGGACCTCGACATGGACTGCCATATACTGTTTGATCACCAATGACACAGCAATCAGACTGCGGTCTGAACACTTCCTCTTCCTTTGGACTTGTCATTCCCTGAAGGACTCTGGCTGGCCCTCCACGGGCCAACATCATCATGTGGGGTGTGCAAGGCCCTGTACTGCTCCAGATGCAACACTCCACTAAATGTGCATTAAACATTCATAATAACACAGATGTGTCGTGTCTATGGTCTTTCAAGTTTGGGTGTATGGATGAATGTAGGGTCAGTGAATTCCTCTTACGTCCATGTAGCTCATGTCGTTGGACATGGGTCACAGGGTGACACATTGCCGAATGTTGTCTGGGTGGCGCGGACGCAACAACAGGGACACACACATTTGTTACTTCCCTGTCCAGCCCTGTACGGAACCACGCACAGAGCCCCGGGGTCATTGTTCAAACCCTTACGCTGGACTGGCATACACCAGGTCAGCCCACTCCGCTTACGCTCACAGGGGGGGATGTCAACGCTACATGTCCCAGGTCTGCCCTGTAGTAATCTGCTGATCACAGGTCTAGTTGTCAGCATGCCACAGCCACTCTCTCACGGCTGGTAGACACCCACACCACACCCATCCAGCACACGCGTCACAGGACATGTGACCCTGCCAATAAAAAGGGCCGGGCGCACGTGCTAGACGCCATTTCCAGCCTCTCTCTGGGTGTATCCGTGTGGTGTACATGTAGGCATGGGGGCCCAGGGGCCTGCAACATCACATCCCACCGGCCCGGGGGTGACATGATGGCGTCCGCTATATTGCGAGGCCTGGAGTTACCCAGGTCTGTGAGATGCACAGCTAAAGTCCCTGTGGGTTTCAATATTGATTAATCAGTTGTTTATAAAACTGTTAGAAAAACTTAAGACAATAAAATCAATAAACAGTTCTTTTTCAATATATTGTATTGCATAATTTCATTGTTCAAACAGAAAATTGAACATATTCCACTCTATCATAATGTTAAAATAAATGTGTACAAATCTTCAATGCTCACTAATGAACATCTTAGTAAGCGTCAAAACAAGTCCATGTTTCATCCACATTTCAAGATCAGAAAAATTCCCAATGCATTTCGGGTTTCAGAAAACCCTTCTTCAGGGGTGTATGTTAAGAGAAAATGAAATGAATCCTCCTTTCTGTTCCCTCCAAGAGCAGCTACAACAAAACGAGAAGTAACCAAACATGTAATAAATTGTGATGAATGAACAGTATACTTTGTCAACATTAGGATTTGCACATGAATAAAGGAAAAGGAGACTAAAAGGAAAAAGAGACTAAAGGTTCTAGGTTCAATTTGTTAAGTGTTGGCGTGATAGAATTCCCACCACCTCTGAAAACAAAAAAGCATGTGATTCACAGTGTAAGTCGCTGCTGAGAACCAATAAGCTTGGTGACATGAGGAATCTCCATAAAAAGTGCCGTACTAGAGAGCATGGGTGAATGTTTCAAAAGTCATGCAAGATAGGACAGGACATACCCGTGCCGTACCAAACGACGCCAACCTCGTCACTGAGAAGGAGAAGAATAAAAAGAGGAACATCACATAAAGATGTCCTTCCTAACGTCTACTATAGTGCATTATGAAAAATGAGGGTGCTGAAGCTTACCGAACAGTGACTTCCGTGAACAACTAAAGTTAGACGTCAATCTGATAGTTTTGACAAACCAACACACGTTTTCCATGTAAAACGAGACAGACTCTCAGGTTTACCAAGGAGTAGTCGCTCATGTAAATCACTGAAAGTGAAATAAAAAATGAAAAGAAGATTCAATTTTTAAGACCGCAAAAAAAACGCAACGAAAAAGTAAATGACATGGAGTGAATCAGAACACGTGATGCTTACCAGAAGCGTCATACGAGAAAACGGTGGCTGAAATGATAAAGGGTAAGATTTACCGTACTGAACATTAAAGGCTTATCTGTGCTAATATAACCAACAAAACGTGGCTGTTTGATGTCAAACAAAGTTGGACGCGCATGAAGCTCACCTGAGAAATGCTTACTACCACCAGACTGCTGCCACTTCCAAGTCGACGAGAAAAGAAACATCATGACGTAAACATAAAACGTGTTGCATCTTAAAGGCAAAGCGGATTCTATTAACCAATCAACAAACACTTAGCTTTATTTGTATTCTCACGACGACAACAAGGGCCAGTGTATGTGAACGGGAAGCATCCTCCCATGTGAGAAGTGTGGAATGAAGAGACCAGTATGAAAAAAACTTAAATATGTGATAAAACTGCAGGATTTCATGTATTCCTCACGTTAGTAAGAAAAAGGTTATATAAGTACCAAGCAATCTATGTGAGAAGCAAGTGAAAGCAAAATGTATGCAAAAGCAGAAAGTTTGTGCAAATCCTTTACATGAATGGAGAAGGGACAAATGTTAACAACAACTCGAATACCCCCATTGCACATTATCACTATTTACAAAAAACACAATAGTTCATAGTTATCATTTAAACCACCTGGTATGGTGGTACCAAGGAGTTTTATCCAAAATGTTTCCCTGCGTGCCAGTGATGTGTTAAAGTCTAACCCTGGGGTTTGTTGAATTTTTTCCAAAATGATAATTCTGAGTTGGGGAATAGTGTGTGAGGTATTAACCCAATGTGCTGCTAGGCATGAGTTGAGATTTTTATTGCGAATCATGCTTTTGTGTTCTACAATGCGGGTCTTTATTTTTCTTGATGTTCTTCCTACATACACAAGCCCATATGGGCATTGGATGGCGTATATAACACCCTCCGTATTACAATACGAACTGTGTCGTAACAATATCTTTTGACCTGTATGAGGGTGTGCAAAAGTGTTGCCCGGAATAATATTGCTACACTGTCCGCAATTCCAGCACTTTTTCATTCCTTTGTAATTGGAATTCATTTCTACAGGTTTAGGTTTTAAGAGTTCTCGTAGATTCTTTGAGCGACTATGTGCAAATAGAGGTTTATGTTGAAATACAGATGTGAAATCCGGTTCTTGTTCAATGATTTCCCAACGGCTCCTAATTACTCTTTTGATCTTAAAGGCCTGTACTGATTGTTTCAGAACAAAAACTTTGCGTTGTGTCTTGGGTTTATCAGATTTCTTAAGTAGGTCTTCCCGTCTTTTTTGGGTAACTGCAAGTTCTGCTTCTAACAGTGCCTTCTCAGGATATCCTTTCTGTTTGTATCTATGCAATTGTTCCTTGATCAAAATGGCACTTTGCGCTGGTTCAGATGTGATTCTCTTGATCCTAGTTAGTTGAGATACAGGTAGATGATTTTTTAAGGAAATTGGATGTGCACTAGAGTAATGGACCGCATTATTCACATCTGTTGGTTTTCTATAAACCTTCGTTGATAAGCCTGTTTCTGTTTTTTGGATTTCAATGTCCAAAAATTGTATGCTATGAGACTGTATATTGTGTGTGAACTGTATTCTAGGGTTACACTGGTTCAGTTCCCCTATGCAGTCTTCCAGAAGTGACCAACTTCCTTTCCAGAGAACTAATCACACAGATGTGTCGTGTCTATGGTCTTTCAAGTATGGATGAATGTAGGGTCAGTGAATTCCTCTTACGTCCATGTAGCTCATGTCATTGGACATGGGTCACAGGGTGACACATTGCCGAATGTTGTCCGGGTGGCGCCGATACAACAACAGGGACACATGAATTTGTTACTTCCCTGTCCAGCCCCGTACGGAACCACGCACAGAGCCCCAGGGTCATTGTTCAAACCCTTACGCTGGACTGGCATACACCAGGCCAGCCCACTCCACTTACGCTCACAGGGGGGGATGTCAACGCTCCATGTCCCAGGTCTGCCCTGTAGTAATCTGCTGATCACAGGTCTAGTTGTCAGCATGCCACAGCCACTCCCTCATGGCTGGTAGACACCCACACCACACCCATCCAGCACACGCGTCACTGGACATTTGACCCTGCCAATAAAAAGGCCCGGGCGCACGTGCTAGACGTCATTTCCAGCCTCTCTCTGGGTGTATCTGTGTGGTGTACATGTAGGCATGGGGGTCCAGGGGCCTGCAACATCACATCCCACCGGCCTGGGGGTGACATGATGGCGTCCGCATCACAATACCCAATCATAAAGGGTCCATGACTTGCGGGGCACAGACTTGGTGGCACCGGATACACTGTGGCCGGCACAGGCACAACACCATGGGACAGTGACTTTCGGTGCACTGAGGTAGGTGCACCTGAAGTGATGAGCGGGTGTGCAGCCTGCGATGATGCCCCGTCTCGGCAGCCCAGACTGCTCCGGTTTTGTGTGCCCTGCTGGACCACAGTGTAGGCCTGAGCCAGCAGACAGCAGGGGCCTACCGCCAACTGGCGTCGCCTCCTGGATCACAGAGTTAGTGGCACCTATAAGGCTGAGCGGGTGTGCAGCCTGCGATGATGCCGGGTGCACTGGTATGTCCTCTGCCATGGCGATATCAAAACCAAAAATCAAATATGAGACCTGGTGGGCTGCGGAGCAGGGCTGCATGGTGTGGAGGGTGCCATGTCCACAGGCCCCAGGCATGTGGCTTGCAGCAGCACGTGGTGAGCCCTCATTGCTACACGCCAAGGGCAGAAGGTGATCAGTGAGGCCTGGGTGCGCAGGGGTGCGCATGCACCGCTGGGCAGCGGGACGGGCTGGTGTGCATCTGCCTGGGTGCGCAGGGGAGAATACGCAATGATGTCTTGCGCAATTGTATGTACTTTGCCATTCATGTATCTGGACTCTGTTTCAGATGACGGATCTGTTTCAGAAGTGTGACCTGGTGAACTGCACTACATACCGACACGTGGTTGGAGACACACCAGTGGCAGCAGGTGAGCAGTGTGGCCCGGGTGCGCATTGTGGGCACTCTCTCTCTCCCTGTCTGTCTCTCCTGTTATCTGTGTCTCTCTCCCCCCTCTGTCCGTCTATTTCTCTCCCCCCTCTGTCCATCTATTTCTCTCCCCCCTCTCTGTCCATCTATCTCTCTCTCTCCCCCCTCTGTCCGTCTATCTCTCTCGCTCCCCTTCTCTGTCCATCTTTCTTTCGCTCCCTTTCTCTGTCCGTCTTTCTCTCGCTCCCCCTCTCTGTCTGTCTTTCTCTATCTCCCTCTCTCTCTCCTTCGCTCTCTCTCTGTCCTTTGATGTGCGCAGGACACACCTTCTCATCATGATTTTTGTCTTGCAGGCTGTAACCTACGGATTGTTCCGAGGAGAGCCGCAATGTGTCTTCATTTCTGTTCTGTGTTTCTTTGAATAAATTTTCATTTGTTACATCGAAGGTGAATTTGTTATGCTAATTTTTGTGACGACACATGCATGTCACCAAATGTGATTGTGCGTCATCAGGCGGATTATTTGGTACATTATTCCGTGTAGTTGATGTGGCATGTCTTTGGCCGGGGGGGTGGGTGCCCGAGGAGGGGGGGTCCTGTTGTGTCCCTGTTGAAGCTCTGAGCTGCATGATCAGTGGCTCCATGGCATCTGTTGCCCTTCAAGTGTGGCTCTGGGCTAGGCTCCATTTTGTGGTGCAGGCTGTGATCCGACTTTGCACCAGGTCAGAGCAGGTGTTAATTTCTTGCAGCTAACGCGCCTTATCGCCTGTTTTGTGATCTTATTGCCGATCTGGCTGGTCGTTGAGAATGTTGCGGATTGGTGTTGTCGCGGCTTTTTGCACGGGAACGCCTACTCTGCATCTCATTAGCGATAGTTGCGGGGGTCATCTGTGGCGATGTTTTTTGCGGCTGCTATCGCAGTTAAACTGGTGCTGTGGGCTGTTGGCACCAGGTTGTGAATGGGGTGATATATTTATTGCGGCTTTGGCTGCGATAAAGCGCCGTTAACTCGGCGATAGCTTCTTGAGAATATGCCCCATAGAGTAACCAAATTGTTTTGAAATGCTGCTTTGTTGAGCAACGGTAAGGTTCGACATGTTAGTGCTTTGTCAGTGTGTGATAAAATCATCGTAAGTGATGAAAGGAAGGATCGGAGAATATGTGATTTGTGGATGGAGGATGAGGAGACAATACGTGACACCTGATACCATCATGAATGGTGTGAGTGGTAGTGCTGACAATTTAGGAGGAAATTTGATTCCTGAGGTACGCAGAGCAGGAACAGACAGTAAAATTGGAAGGTTTGGAAGAGTAGTAAAGAAACCCACCAGATTGGAAAACTATATATGTGAATAGGCTCATTGTTGTTTTTGGCTTATTCTAATGCATTATTCTAGGTAAGTTATCAAATTCAAGATTCCATTTCTTATGTATTTTCATTATTCCTATTGTGGGGTCAAATGTATATATATATATTTTATTTTTTTGTGGTTCAAAGGAGGGGGATGGGAGGCGATCTTGATCAAATTTTAAGACGATCCATAAACAAATTCAGTATTTTTTTCCTTAAGTATTATTATTCTTATTTTAATGCTCAAATGTATTTTATTCTTTGTTGTATATCAAAGGAGGGGGGTGTGTGGTGATCTATCCGCTCCTGGCCCCTTGAATGTAGGCTCGTGGGTAGAATGTGTATTGGAATGTTGGGTATCATTACGTGTGGAGGTTGAGGAGTGTGACATGAGAAGCAGGTTGGAGGCACAGGTACCTGCTGCTTGTACCGTGCCACTGTACCTGAATTGTTTTATTTTATTTTATGATTCTTGGAGGTCAGCTCTGTCTCCAGGAAGCGTGTAGTGCTGTCACCACGCACAGCAGGGGAGAGTATGAAAACACCTCTCTCCTGCTGTCCAGCCACCCGCCTTTTACTGACCCAGCAGGGCACCGAAGGGCCAATGAAAGGTGGGTTTAACAGTGTTTTTAACGATTTTGCAGGGACTTCTGTAAAAATCGTCACATTTTTTTTTTCTTTTTGCAAATCGCAGAATCACCAAATCCTGGAGCGTCTGCCTGGCGACAAGTCCCTGGGGACCAGGCCCAGGGGACAACTCTAGGAACTGGCCTAGGAAGTTGGAAGCTGACCATTGGTACTCTGTGGCTGGTGTTAGGGGCAGGGAATCACTGGAACATCCTGTCTGACTCTGAAAATCATCACAGTCATGGCATGGCCCTAGTGATGGCTGGCATGGATTCTGATCTCCAGTCTAGGGATGATCAGTGCTGCCTAAGTTACATAGTACCATTGCTCCTGGGGAGAGAGTGTGCATGAAGAGGACAGACAGGGACCAGGCATGTGCAGTGAGCACCTCAGAAGTAGGTTTACTTCACAAGAGAGCTCCTGGTCCTCTGTGTGGCATGTGATCAGAGCCGCCAAGTTGCATTAAAGTAACCCCAAGGTAGGGTGACCAGATTTTGAGGACCAAAAACCGGGACAGGCTAGAAATAAAAGTAGGACTAAAGCCTTTAGTCTAACTCCTATATCTGGCCAGTCCCGGTTTTTGCGTACCCTTGGAAATATATGCCTATATACAGTAATACAGTTGTAACTGTGTGTGTGTGTGTGTGTGTCTGTGTGTCTATATATACATATACACATGGATGTGCGCACACATTCAAGGCTCGCTCCCTTTAAAGGGCAGAGCAGGGTCACAGTGGTGGCTAGCCTTTGTAGAAAGAGAAGGGAAACATATAGAGAAAATGTGTCACTTTAATGGATTTCCCTTCGCGCTACACTTATCCTTCTGCAACAAGGGCTCCAATGGTATGCTAAATCCAGGCACTAAACAAAACAAGCATTGGCATAGCCAATAGGTCTCGCCTTTGGGACCTAATAAGTGTTTAGCCATGCAACAGTTGATGTTGTTGCACCAAGGATATTGTGGTGGATAACTAAACACTTATAAGGTCCCAAAAGCGAGACCTATTGGCTATGCCAATGCTTGTTTGTGAATTTTTAGTGTGACCAGAACTTTATTCTGTGACACAGAGAGGGTTGTCTCCTTGCCCCTCTCGTGTAAAGTTCTATTGTTATGTGAACCCCAGATGCTTGTGCTGGCAATCTGTGTGCATGCTGAATGTGTGTGATACATGTATGGCAGAAGGACTCTGCGTGGTTAGCATCTGAGTACTGCTGCTAGTGGGATCCATTTTTGTTTAGTACGCACAAGATAGAGGGTGAATACAGGTTCCCCAGACAGTGGAAGTATATTTCCTGCATTTCTGTGGATGGTGGGAGGCGATCCAGTTAATGAAGTGATGGAGGTTGGATACAGGATTCACCTTAGAAATTAAATGAATACCTTGTGTTTAAAGAGCTGCTGAGGAGCACAGGCATTTAGTAGCTGGTAGGGGTGATAGATGTGACTGTGGTTTCTGATGTTCACGGTGAGGACATTTGTAGACAGGGAGTGTCCTTTTGTCGGCCCTTGAACTCTGCTTCAGAAAGACTGATGATACAGATGCAGAGATCTCACACTTCATTGTGCCTTTGCTTTGGATGCTCCTGCTTCAACCCAACTTTATTGCTCCCTTCTTTAAGAGCCATCACCTTGCACAAAAGCTGTGACTGACAAGCAGACAAAAAATTACATGTAAAAGAGAACCAACTCAGATCTGTTCTGAAACCTTGGACAGTGAATCCAGATCTCCTGTCTGGAAAATGTGCATAACATGAGATCTACACTGCCCGACTTCGCCCCAGTTCCAAGTTCTACATGACTTTGGAAGGGAATGTTCTGCATAGTACTTGACCAGGGCTGATGTTTTCAGATGTGAGGGTACAGCACCTAAAGTCTGCACTTCCTGCTTCAGGGGTTGAGGTTCTGCCTGTGACTAGAAGCATACCTGCTGAGAAAGGGAAGGAGTGTGTTGGGCCCAACAGGAGAAGTTACTGTCCAGAATGAGGAGGACATTTTGTTCCCACTGGGCGAAAAGCCAGACAGAATGAGAGACTACCAGGGAGCGAAGTCTGGAGAAACCCATGTGTAGAAGAAGTACGCTGGTCTCCTTAAGTGGTACTGGTCATGGACCGTATCAATCCTACAGTCAAGTATTGAACAAGATTGGCGGCCTGCTCTGTAAGACCTGGGGTCTCCAGGCCCTAAGGGGGTAACGTGACACGAGCGGCTGGGCACCCAAAGGCCTGTGTGTTAAGCGACCATACAACACACGCATCCTCTGAAGCAGTAAACGCACACAATAATGGACGCCACACAATAAGGTGAATGCAAATTAATCAGATTTTATCTAATCAAAGGAGCACACACGGTAATCTTGGAGGGCAATGTATCTTAACTTGTACACATTAACATTTGCATTACAGCTTCTCATTACCTGTACACTTTAACATGTGCATTACAGCATCTCATTACCTGTACACTTTAACATGTGCATTACAGCATCTCATTACGGGTACACTTTAACATGTGCATTACAGCATCTCATTACGGTTACCTCAGCAATCCCTGCAGTATGAACTTCCCTAGTGCTGCGGGCCGGGGCCTGCACACGTGGCGCTACTGGTGTCTACGAAGAAACAAAGGCACATGAGCATAACTTGAGGTCGTATAATGTTTGCCTAGCACCATGAGCATTTCCAAGCCTACCTTGAGGATAAGCGTTGTGGGTACAGGAAGCGCCTTGCACTTGGGACCTCCACTGGAGAATGGAGCGCTTGAGACCACAACTGAGGTTACACACTAATTGGACTTAGCACGCTCTGAGCGCTTGTGACTGCAACACGTGGGGTCAGCGCTCCTTAGACTTAGAACGCATTGAGTATGGGTGAGTACCAAGGACAGATCAGCGTTACTGCAACATAGAACGCATTGAGCACTGGCGAATGCAAATGGATGATCAGCGCTACTTAGGCATAGAACGCATTGAGCACTGGTGAATACACAGGAATGATCAGCGCTACTGAGACATAGAACGCATTGAGCACTGGCGAATGCAAATGGATGATCAGCGCTACTTAGGCATAGAACGCATTGAGCACTGGTGAATACACAGGAATGATCAGCGCTACTGAGACATAGAACGCATTGAGCACTGGTAAATACAATGGAACGATCAGCGCTACTCCAACATAGAACGCATTGAGCACTGTTGAATACAAAGGAATGATCAGCGCTACTGGGACATAGAAGGCATTGAGCACTGGTGAGTCCTGCGAACGGCAGTCTCCAGGAGAGGGTAATCCCACGGAGGGGAGACTCACAATTACGGAGGGAAATCCCACGGAGGGGGGAAAGTCACAGTCTCTGCATGCGGTGTCGCTCCCACTTGGCAGGGGGTGCACCGGGCCTTCCCACGACTCCCGGGGAGCAGGGGGGGCGAGTCTCAGGCCGCCACACGGCCACGCTACCTCCCAGCCCCCGGGGGTTACCTTGGTCTCGTCGCTCGGTTCCGCTCCGGGCCCTTCATCCGATGCGCGCAACGGCGCGGGACACTCCCGGACACTCGCTCTTCCTTCTCACGCTGCGACGGCAGTGGCGGGGCTCCGGGCTTCTCTGCAGGCCCCGACTTGGCACTGACATGTCCCTGAGGCCTACGGGCCGCGGCGGTGATCGCGTTGCGGGTCCTCGCACCAGGGGGGGTCACAAATTAAGCGGGAGCTCGGCCAGCTCCGCGCTCGACAGCAGATCCGCGCAGGGGGTCCCAGGTCAGGTCTGGCAGCGCAGGAGACACAGCGCCAGTACCTGGTCGATCCCCAGCAGTCAGGCAATCAGTCGTTTCATGAAGTTACAATATTCAGCTTTGGCATGAAGTTTCAGGATGTCGCTTCTGCAGTTTCAATATTCAGTCTTTGTGGCGCAGATGATACTGGCGCTGTTGGAAGGCGGACCCCGAGGAGTCGGCGAGACCACCCAGGGGGGCCCTCACACTGCACGAAGTAGCCGAGCGCTGCAGAGAAGCCTCCTGAGAGATCCTTCTCCTATCACGTACTAGCACAGTAACACCACCACACAGGACTCAAGGAGGTTGTCTCAAGACGAGCAATTCTTTATCAGCACTTAAAGGTTACGGGATCAATATTTACACGAAAGGGATCGAGGGATCCACAAAAAGTCTCACTGTCTCTTTAGAAGGGTAGGGGTAGCGTGACAGTCTTTGGCAGGAGCTTGGTACGAGGGTACCTGGGGCCCAGTTCTTATCCTCAAGCTGGAGGACCTCCGGATCTCGGAGGGGTCGAGCCGCGACGGCGTCAGCAGGGCTCTGGCGTTCAGTTCGTGGAAAGCCGCGATCAGATCAGCAGGGCTCTCAAGATGGTTTCTGCTCAGCTCGAGCCGCGACGTCGTCAGCAGGGCTCCGAGGGAGGTTTCAGCGAGGTTGGGCCGCGACAGCATCAGCAGGGCCCCGATGTTCCGGGTGGCTTCAAGGTTTCAGCAAGAAGGAGCCGCGACGCAGTCTGCAGGGCTCGTGGTAGTTCAAGCAAGAGTTTTTCTCCGTAGGGTCGGCCGCGATTCGATCAGCAGGGCTCTCGACTCCGGGATACAACTGCCGATCTGTGGCGGGGTCGCCCCAGATATAGGTCTGGAGCCCTTTGATGTCCGGACCCTTGCGCCCGGGGGGCGGAGAGGCCGGGTGGAGGTGTCCAGACGCCCAGCAGGAGAGGCGCCAGGCCCAAGAGAGTTGCAGGGCGATCACACCTAGGGATGGGAGGACAGTTGGGGGTCCCATCGATACTGTCCTCCGCCGGGGGCGGTGAATGGTTCATGTGGCACCCCCTGGCCAGTTCTTGGTGCCTCGATGTCGGGGCTTCGCTGGGGCCGAGGCCGGTTGAGCGGGGTCACGCCGGCTGGCGCACAGAGTCACGTGGATGCCAACAAGATGGCGGAGCCCCGAGGGGTATGTGACCTCGTTCGGCTCGGGATGAGGGGTCTCGGTGCAGCTCGGAAGGGTGGCCCGTGAAGGCCGGGGCGGGGAACGGGCACAATCCACGAGGGTAAGGACCACGCCACGAGGCCGGGTCCAACAGGCATCCCCCCCCAGCCGAAGGCATGGAGAGTCACCCATCTCCTTGGGGATTCTCCTCGTCAAGGCGGAAGAAGCGGGACAGGCCGTCGGCGTGGTCATTGCCGGGCCGGTGTTCAACAGCAAAGTCCATCCCTTGCAGCGAGATGGACCACCGCAGCAGCTTGGGGTTTTCGCCCCGCATTTGCATTAACCACCGCAGGGGCCGGTGGTCGGTTCGGACCCGGTAGTGGGTACCGAAGAGATAGGGCCGGAGCTTCTTAAGGGCCCACACTACAGCGAAGGCCTCACGCTCGATGGTGCTCCATCGCTGCTCCCGGGGCAGTAGCCGTCGGCTGATGAAGGCCACTGGTCGGTCGAGCCCCTTTTCATCGGCCTGGGACAGGACGGCCCCGATCCCATACTCGGAGGCGTCTGTCTGCACGATGAACTCCTTACTGTAGTCAGGGGCCTGGAGTACAGGGGCAGTGCACATCGCTGCCTTGAGAGTTTCGAAAGCTGACTGGCAGCGAGGAGTCCAGTGCACCTTCTTGGGTTGCTTCTTCGAAGTGAGCTCTGTGAGAGGCCCAACAATGCTCCCATAGTCCCGGATGAACCGCCGGTAGTACCCAGTGAGGCCCAGGAAGGCCCGCACAGCGTTCTGGGTAGTGGGGGGTTCCCAGGCCTGGATGGCATCGACTTTTGGCTGGAGAGGGGCCACCTGCCCGCTTCCCACTTGATGGCCCAGGTAGGTCACGGATCCTTGGCCGATCTGGCATTTGCTGGCCTTGATCGTGAGCCCGGCCCGCTGGAGGGCGGCCAGGACGGCTTTGAGGTGAAGGAGGTGCTCCGCCCAGTGGTTGCTGTACACGGCAATGTCATCCAAGTAGGCCGCGCTGAAGGCCTCGAGCCCGGCCAAAACCTTGTTTGCAAGCCTCTGAAAAGTGGCCGGGGCGTTCTTCATGCCGAAGGGCATCACCCGAAAGTGGTAATGCCCATCAGGGGTAGAAAAGGCAGATCTTTCTCGGGCGCCGGGGGTGAGCTGGATCTGCCAGTACCCGGCGGTGAGGTCCAGCGTGCTCAGGTAGCGGGCGGCCCCCAAGCGGTCGATGAGTTCGTCGGCCCGGGGTATAGGATGGGCGTCCGTCTTGGTCACCGCATTCAGGGCTCGGTAGTCTATGCAGAATCGTAACTCCGGGGGGTGGCCGGGGGCTGCGGCCTTTGGTACCAGGACGACAGGGCTGGCCCACGGGCTGTCGGAGGGTTCAATGACCCCCAGGGCCAGCATCTTCGCTACTTCGGCCTGGATGCATGCCCGCACTCGGTCGGGTACCCTGTAGGCTCGGTGTCGCACGGGGGGGCTCTCCCTGGTGTCGACGTCGTGGACGCACCAGTGGGTCACCCCCGGGGTGAGGGAGAAGAGGGCTGCGTAGTCCTGCAGCAGTTGTTGACAGTCGTCACGCTGTTCCGGGGTCAGGGAAGAGGCGAGTTGGACACCTTTGATGGATCTGTCGTGGACGTTGGACTGCAAGAGGTCGGGCAGGGGCTCGGAGTCGTCCTCGCCCCCCTCGTCGGTCGCCAGTAGCAGGCTCAGTTCGGTCCGGGCAAAGTGGGGTTTGAGCCTGTTAGCATGTAGAACCCGGAGGGGGTTCCGGGGGGACTCCAGGTCGACTAGGTAGGTGACGGGGCTTTTCTTCTCCACCACCTTGAAGGGCCCGGTCCACTTGTCCTGGAGGGCGCAGGGTTCAACCGGGGCCATGACCCAGACTCTCTGGCCTGGCTCGAATTCGATGGTAGAGGAGTTCCGATCGTACCACCGCTTCATGTCCTCCTGGCTGGCCTCGAGGTTGGCTTCGGCCATGGCTCGGAACTTGCGGGTCTGGTTTCGGAGGGTCAGGAGGTATCGGTAGACGTCAGGAGGGGTGCCTTGGAGCTTCGTCTCCCAGCCCTCCTTGACCAGGCTGAGCGGTCCGCGGACCGGATGTCCGTACAATAGTTCAAACGGGCTGAACCCCAGGGACTTCTGCGGGACCTCCCGATAGGCAAACTAGAGGCACGGCAGCAGGACATCCCATCTCCGCCTTAGGGGCTCTTCCAGGCCCTGGATCATTCCCTTTAAGGTTCTGTTGAACCGCTCGACCAGTCCGTTCCCCTGAGGGTGATAGGGGGTTGTGAATTTGTACGTGACCCCGCACTGCTGCCACAGGGACCGCATGTATTTGGAAATGAAGTTCGTGCCCCTGTCGCTCACCACTTCGCGGGGAAATCCCACTCGGGAGAAGATCCCCATCAAGGCCCGGCCTACCACGGGGGCCGTAATAGTTCTTAGCGGGACCGCCTCCGGGTACCTGGTGGCGTGGTCCACGAGGACCAGGATGAAGCGGTGGCCCAGGGCGGTCTGGGGGTCCAGGGGCCCCACGATGTCGATTCCGACCCGTTCGAACGGGGTGCTGACGGCTGGAAAGGGCTGGAGGGGGGCCTTGACCCGACCCCCCGTCTTCCCGCTGGCTTGGCAGGTCTGGCAGGACCGGCAGTGGTTGTCCACGTCTCTCCGCATCCGGGGCCAGTAGAAGTGGGTCACCAGACGGCTGTAAGTTTTGTCTTGCCCTAAGTGTCTGGCGAGGGGCACGTCATGTGCCAGGTTGAGCAGGAACTCCCGAAAGCGTAGGGGGACCACCAACACGCGGCTGGCCCCGAGTTCTGCCACTTTTTGCTCACTGTACAACAGGCCCTCGGCCCAGTAGACCCAGTGGGTGCCGGTCTGGTCCCCGTTGGCTTGTGCGGACACTTGTTGGCGGACCCCTTCGAGAGAGGGACAGGACTGCTGTTCTTGCTGGAACTGCTCCCGGGTGGGGCCCCCTTCGTGTCGCCATTGTGCAAGTTCTGGTAGGGCGCCCAGGGAAGCAATCTCCTCGGGGGAGGATTCACTAGGTCCAGGGTCGGTGTCCGCCTCCCCCTCGCCGCGGGCGGGGGGTGGTGCGAGCCCCTCGGGCTGGGCTGCACCGGGGGTCAAGGACGAGCGGGGGGCCGGGGCGGTCATGGACCGGGTGATGGCGCAGGCCCATTCTGATAGTCCCAGCATTCGGAGGTGCTCTCGTCGCTCTACTTGAGCCCAGGGGGAACTCTCCAAGTCGTTCCCCAGGAGGCAGTCTACGGGTGCGTCGTCGCGGACCGTCACCTTTAGCAGGCCTGTCACCCCTCCCCACTCGAAGGGGACCAGGGCCATCTGGCACAGGCTTTCGCTGTTGTCAGCCGTCCGGACGGGACACAGCACATTGGGTAGGATCTGTTCGGGGGTCACCAGGTGGCAGCGGACAGCGGTGACGCTGGCACCGGTGTCACGAAGGGCTTCGGCCCGTTGTCCATTGACGGTGACCTGCTGCCTGTACTTCTGGGTGTTGCTTGGGATGGGGGTGCGGGGCACCATTTCTCGGCTACCCAGGCAGACCAGGGACATGGCTGTCGGCTCCCATTCGGTGATCCCTCGGTCGAGGGTTTCTTCTTCCTCTTCTCCTTCTCCCAGGGCGGCGGCCGCCAGCTGTCGGGGCGGGGGCCCGCCGGCCCCGCTTCTTCGGTTCAGGGGGCAGACCGGGTCGCTGGCATAGTGTCCGGTTTGTTGGCAGCCGTAGCATGTTACTGGTGGCCGTGGTCCGGTTCTGGCCGGGGTCGCCCCCCTTGGGGCTAGGCTCGGGGAGAGGTGTTGCTGCGGTGGCCCTTGAGGGGGGCTCTTGGGGGCCCCGGCGGGGGGGTCCCGGTTCCTGTTCGGCCCTCCCCCTCCACCGCGTTGGCGGGGGGGTCCGGTGGGGTTCCTCTGGTACTCCCCCATCGAGTTCCGGGGGACTCGGGAGTTGCCCCATCGATCGGCCTCGACGGCGAGTTTTCGTGGGTCGGTCATCTTGCTGTCGAGGAGGTGTTGCCTTAGTTCCACGAAGCAATTGTTGGAGAGATGTTCCCAAACGATGAGGTCGACCAGCTGCCCGTAGGTGGTGACTTTGCTACCCTTGATCCATCCTTCTAGGGCCCGGCTGAAAAAGTCCACATATTCCACCCAGGTAGTACCCGGGATCTTTTTGCAGTCTCTGAACCGCTGGCGGTACATTTCCGCGGTTAGCCCGTAGCGGGTGAGCAGGGCCTCCTTCATGTGGTCATAGGAGGTCATCACCTCCTCCGGCAGCTGGAGCAGTGTGTCTCGACCATCACTCAGGAACCGCCCCCACAGGCCGGCGCCCCAGTCCTTTCGGGGCACCCGATGAGAGGTCATGGCCACCTCGTAAGCCTTGAACCATTGTTGGATGTCGTCATTCTTATAGTACTCCTTGACGACCTCTTTCGGGATATGTACCTTGGCCTCGGCAGGCGGTAGGGTGTCTCTAGTACTGGGGGTGTCGGTCCCCCCATTTTTGGCCTTGATTTCGAGCTCTTTGAGACTTCGCTCGTGCTCAAGGGTCAGTTTTTGTTCCTCCAACTCTCGGTGCCGTCTCTTCTCTTCTATCTCCTCTTGAAGCCGTAGCTGCTCTAGGGCCAGTTTTTTTTCTGCCAGCTGGAGTTCGCCGTCCAGCCGCAGTCGTGCGAGCTCTAGTTCGTGGTTCTGGACCTTCTCCCGCTCTCGTATTTCTTCTTCGGAGAGGCCGGTTTCTAGGCTCTTTCTTCCTCCGGTTGCCGGAGTCAGTGCGGTTGATGTGGCCTCAGTCAGGGGCAAGGGACCTTCTTCCTAGGAGTGGCCTGCCTCGGCCTCCAGCCAGGTCCTCAGGGCTTTCTGCATCTCCTCTTTGGTACCTAGGCCGGTGGTTGCAATGCCTTTGTCCTTGCAGAACTGTTTCAATTCCTTGTGCGTATATTCCTCCAACCGTTCGGGCTGGAACTCCATGGTCGCGTTATTTTCCTGATTGCTCATGATTTCTGTTTGACTGGATGGGTAGCTAGTGGGTACTGGCTGGTACGTATTGCGTTCGGCTCGGATCCCGTCGCTGGCCACCAAATGTTGGAAGGCGGACCCCGAGGAGTCGGCGAGACCACCCAGGGGGGCCCTCACACTGCACGAAGTAGCCGAGCGCTGCAGAGAAGCCTCCTGAGAGATCCTTCTCCTATCACGTACTAGCACAGTAACACCACCACACAGGACTCAAGGAGGTTGTCTCAAGACGAGCAATTCTTTATCAGCACTTAAAGGTTACGGGATCAATATTTACACGAAAGGGATCGAGGGATCCACGAAAAGTCTCAGTGTCTCTTTAGAAGGGTAGGGGTAGCGGGACAGTCTTTGGCAGGAGCTTGGTACGAGGGTACCTGGGGCCCAGTTCTTATCCTCAAGCTGGAGGACCTCCGGATCTCGGAGGGGTCGAGCCGCGACGGCGTCAGCAGGGCTCTGGTGTTCAGTTCGTGGAAAGCCGCGATCAGATCAGCAGGGCTCTCAAGATGGTTTCTGCTCAGCTCGAGCCGCGACGTCGTCAGCAGGGCTCCGAGGGAGGTTTCAGCGAGGTTGGGCCGCGACAGCGTCAGCAGGGCCCCGATGTTCCGGGTGGCTTCAAGGTTTCAGCAAGAAGGAGCCGCGACGCAGTCTGCAGGGCTCGTGGTAGTTCAAGCAAGAGTTCTTCTCCGTAGGGTCGGCCGCGATTCGATCAGCAGGGCTCTCGACTCCGGGATACAACTGCCGATCTGTGGCGGGGTCGCCCCAGATATAGGTCTGGAGCCCTTTGATGTCCGGACCCTTGCGCCCGGGGGGGCGGAGAGGCCGGGTGGAGGTGGCCAGACGCCCAGCAGGAGAGGCACCAGGCACAAGAGAGTTGCAGGGCGATCACACCTAGGGATGGGAGGACAGTTGGGGGTCCCATCGATACTGTCCTCCGCCGGGGGCGGTGAATGGTTCATGTGGCACCCCCTGGCCAGTTCTTGGTGCCTCGATGTCGGGGCTTCGCTGGGGCCGAGGCCGGGTTGAGCGGGGTCACGCCGGCTGGCGCACAGAGTCACGTGGATGCCAACAAGATGGCGGAGCCCCGAGAGGTATGCGACCTCGTGCGGCTCGGGATGAGGGGTCTCGGTGCAGCTCGGAAGGGTGGCCCGTGAAGGCCGGGGCGGGGAACGGGCACAATCCACGGGGGTAAAGACCACGTCACGAGGCCGGGTCCAACAGGCGCCCTTGGGGTTCTGTTCCTTGGGGGGTAGGGGATGAGTTGGCGACTAGGTCCTTCCTAGTCAGGCTGGGCAGAAGTTCCCTGGGTCCTCCTACTGC
The DNA here is from genome assembly GCF_964204655.1 of Triturus cristatus. NCBI lineage: Eukaryota > Metazoa > Chordata > Amphibia > Caudata > Salamandridae > Triturus > Triturus cristatus. Next base: position 637,730,512 of record NC_140580.1, on the reverse strand, counting down.
TGGGCAAGATCCGTGGGTTTCACAGGATCCCTCACTCACTTAAGAGGCAGCACCTAAGCCCTGTCACTCTCAGAGGCATAAGTCCCTGGCTAGGCCCTACCGCCTACACTCCGGCATGGATTCTCCAGCTCTGCTTCACCCCAACTGGCCAACTAACTGGAAAAAGTTCCCTCCCTCACTTATGTATCCCTAGGTCAGGTGACCTCTAGCCAAGGCGGCAAAAGTAAAAACCACATCTCCCTTCTAGAAGGTTCCAGCACATTCCAGGAGCTTCCCCATTCTACCTATGGGACAAAAAAGGTGGGCTGGTGTCGCAACATTGTTGTGGGGTTCCAGCCAGCACCTGGCAGCTAGGGTGCTACTATGAAAGACCACTCTGCAGTAGCAGGGGTCTGTGGCAGCCATCTTGGGAGAAGGGAGCACCTGCACCTTAACACTGGTTGGCAATGAAAAGGCGCCCGGAGACCTAAGTCCAACATCAAAATGAGGGTGGAAAAAAATGAGGCACGATCAAAAATAGATGGGGAGACTACCCTAGGGCTGACAGGTCCAACACGCTCTAACTGAAAGATTGGTGCTGCCACTGCCGATGTCAGAGCCTGAGCACTTCATCAACACCGAGGTGCGTTCCATGATCAGCCCACAGTCTGCAAATGGCAAAGTCATCCACAGGGTTGAGATCGACCTGGAGCCTGTACGTGATAGACCAGTGCCCTGTCTACACCTGCCCTATAGAGGCTGCAACTGCAAGAGGAAGCCACCACACTGATCTTGTGTGCAAACGAGAGACTGAATAGCAAGCTGAGGCCTGCTGCACAGACAGACTGGTGAATATCTCACAAATATTTTGGGTGCATATACACCATGAGGGGATTGAGTGAGCTTCACCTGTGCCCAGCCAGCTCTGTTTCCTTGCTTAGACGCCAGGGATTACAGGCGCAAGCCAACTCAGCGAGCAGTGGTTACTGAAGTGTGTAGTGCCTAAAGATCACAGGCAGGATCTTAACTCGCAGTTGAACTCCTCAAATTGTGTAGTCGTATTAAATAATGCTGTGTGATTAAAGTACTTTCTTTGATTCAAAGAGGAGCACTGGGCTGGACAATACGTTATTGTGTCTGTTGGTTGATTGTTGAGCTCAGAGCTCTTTCCCCCTACTTTACCTCACCTGAGAAGCCTTTACTGCTAACCTTCCCTACCCTCAAAGTGAAGTGCAGGAATTATTATGTAACATTCTCAGCACTAAGTTTGCGCTTTATAAATAAGTTTAACATAAAAGAGAATAAGCTGAAATCTGTGAGACAGTAAGCCATATTTTCTCATGACAGTTATGCTGTGTCAATGACATAGACTTGACCTTTGCACTGTGGTAATAACTGGGTAAATGTGTGTTTATTAGTACGCTTGCTCTAAATAATATTTTATTGAGCCTTCTTTTATTTACACTGCCATTCCATAAATGTACACGGCTAAGTCTGGAGTGAACTAGAGATAGATTTCGATATACAGGTATTTTTTGGAGACATTGGTGTACAGGAACAGTAAACCATCTTACTAAGACAACAGTGAAGATGGAAAACAATTCTAAGGAAAGTGCATGTCTTAAAGTGGAAATGAGGAAAGACATCCCAGTTAACACGCTTGGCGGCCCTCTGTGGCGTTGTAATTCCGAACCTGTTGGCGCGCGTGCTTGACGTCGTCTTCCTGCCGCCACCCTGTCAAGCGGCATTCTTTTCCAGCCTGCAGAAGAAGGGAGCAGGGCTGCCAAGGGGGATTCGTTTCACGTGCACAGGAGCAGCTGCCGCGGCCGCGGATGGCGGGCTCGCATTGTTTTATCTTCTAATGACGAGGCATTGTTCCCACCTGGTATTTTAGGACGATTATGTCCCCGCGTGCAGTGCAGCTGCCCCCGACCTCCTGATCGGCAGTAACAAAACACGCTTTGTGTTCAGCCTGGGGGAGACAGAAGGGGGAGGGGAATCTCGCTGCTCAGTTTGTGGAGCCTTGATCGACAGAAAAAAACAAAGCAAGTCCTTGCACATAGGGTGTGATTAAACTCGGAAGAAGAAGTTCTGTGTTAGTGCTACTGCCTTTTGTTAAGTTTTTAAAAAAGAATGACTGAGTGAGCAGGGTCTTCGTGTAGCGCTTCATGCCAACGTTGGTTGGGCCTTTAGGCACTCGTTAAAAAGATGTATGAAGCATATTTGTGAAGGGTGCTCCTCTGATGGGATATTTTGACATCACGCCGAGGTTTTGTGTTGGTGCTGGGTCTGAGGCTATTTCAAACCTGCCAGCGCATCCCTCCACTGGGTGGACGACCTTATTCTACACTGATTTAGATACTGGAGTAACAAGATATATTAAGAACTACAAAAGGGAAAGATTCCTGAAGACCAAATGCAGTGTATACATATCCTCTTTTTTTGTTTGAATTTGTTTAGTGATTTTTCATTGTAAAATAATAGTGCAGCTAACCAGTAGGATGGTTCACAATGTCAGGCGTAATGTCACATAACCATCAATGGGTACTATCAAGAATGAAAAGTCGTAGGCTTCAACGCTGAACACAAGAAGTAGAGATAAGCTGCCGGGGGTGGGGGAGATGCAGGGGGAGGCATGAAAGAAGAGGAGTAAATCTAAAGTATTAGTCCCTACTTGTCTCATGCCACTCAGCATTGCACTGAAAGAAATGATAGATCTACACAGTGACCTACTCTGAGGGCTGACAAGTCCGTCATCAGAAAATGTAACAACAGTTTCATCGTTAGAAAGAACAGGCATTGGCCGCGTGGCAGTAAAAGTAACGCTGCGCGGCCGTAAAAGCGAAAGTCATCACGATCACTCTGAAAGCGAAAGGGATCGTGAGCGCGATGACGCGCTAAAGAACGCTAGGGATGCGCGCGCAGCAGCGGGGGGAGGGGCGGAGGCAGGGAGCAAGCAAGAGGAAAGACAGAGGATGCTCTAGGCTGGCGGTTCGCGCGTGCACGCTCGCATGAATGCAAACTTGTCGCCAGCCAGCAGCACTTTGAAAACTCACCTACTAAAGTCTCTCCGTGCAGCGCATGCGCGCTCACTCAGCGAGACCTAAAAAACGGGACATTTTTCTGCTACACCCGGGCACTACACAAAAACCGGGAGATTTTTTGCAATTTGGGGGATAGTGTCGGGACACTTCTCCCAAAACCGATACCGTCCAGGGAAATCCGGGATGTCTGGTCACCCTACCGCAAGGCATGTCCAAGCAGCAGGGTCAAAAGAGCAAAGGCACATTTTTTTCAGCTTTATATAGCTCGAACTCGACCCGAAGGTATTGGAGCACTTTACATGACCATCAGTGTGTCTGGTGAGTGCTTGGATTGGCTGGGATGCGTGTAAGCCAGGGGGTCTCCAACCGGTCGATCGCGAGCTACCGGTAGCTCACAGATGCCCTGCCAGTAGCTTGCGGTCTGACTTCCACTTTAGTAGCCTATTGTTGTCGTTTTGTTTATTTTTAGGCCTTTTGCAGTTGCTTCTCTGCCGCGGTAGGAACCAACTGCAATTGGAGCCCATCTAGGGCGGAGCGAAGTTGTTGACGTCGGCCAGCGCATGGGCAGTGTTGGCTGCCCACGGATAACCACAATGCGCGACTTTTGCTGCATGTCTTCCTGCTATGATCCTGTGCATTTTGCGGCCGGAGCGCCAGCCTTGAATGCATAATTGGGTCTCCATGCTGAAATATAGGAAATGCAGTGCCAGCCACCTGAAGCAGAACCAGACAGCCATCAGGTTTGTGGCCAAGAGAAACTTTATTTTTTTTAAATAGATGCCTGTGCATGCCGTTATTCGAGGCATCTGAAACATGAGAAGAAGTTCGAACAAGTAATAAATCAATCTGAAACACAGCGTTTAACAGGCATCTTTTAATTTGAAATGAATAGTTTATCTTGCACGTTGTTCCTGGCCTCAAAACGGAACCGAGAACATAATTTTACATGTCTTTTAATTACATTTTAATTAAATAATGGAAGAAATGCAATGTAAAATTAAGTTACTGGCTCGGTTTGTGCCCAGGGAGAACTTCCAAGAGGTGCTTTTTTTTAAAACACAAAATACGTGTAAAACGATGCATTTAGTCAAGTGTCATGATATCATGCGAGAGATTTCAAATTAAGTGTCGATTTTAAGCACAATGAATATAAGGCTTCACAATTAACTTCTAATGTATCCCATTTAAAAAGGTTCCTCACCCTTGCAATGGCCATATGTTTCTGTTGTAAACGAGGCCAATAAATTAACTAGGACAGCTGAGCATGGGCCAAGCTAAGGTCTGTGGCCCCTTACTTGCGTGAGCAAAGACTTGAAAATAATGCAAATAGTGGCACAAAAGGCATATAAAAATATGATGGAATGTTTTAGAAAATCACAAAGTTTATTTCTTTTACATACATAAGCATTTCGAATGAACAGCATATTACAGTACTTACATTGAGAGGCATTTTTAGAAGTAATAGCTTTTGAACATGAATCAATCATTGACTCCCACCATCCCTGATAAGATTTCTATAATAATGAACTAAGTGGAAAGTCATGTGCACCATACATGTGGAATAGGTTATAATTACATGGAACAAGTTTAAAGTCTGTTATGAAAGAATTTGTACGGTGGTCTCCCTGAACTCCGGCATTTCAATGTCTGGTCATGTGATGATGTAGAAAAAGGAGGTATGATGTAATAAAATAATTGTATTGCTGCATTTGTTTATAATGCTTACTACCCTGCAAGCCAATCAATGTAGGGTTTGTGGTGGGAAAGGTGTTGTCTTTATTTTTTTAGACTATGTAGGAAGTGTTCCATGTTGTGCGTGATGACCACCGATGTTCTATTACCGAGTTATGAAACGTAGTAGTGTGGTGGATGAAAAGGTGTGAGAGACAGATTTGCAGGTTATGGTTTTTAGTATGATTGCAGCTTTGAACAGCACTGCACAGCCATATGATTTCTTATGATTGTAGTTTCTTAGCTGGTTATGGCAGAGGTCAGGAGTACGCAGTTTGTTGAAGAGGAAAGACAGGACTAATACCAGGCTCTCTGGTTTCATCCTGTGCATTGCAGACACTAAATGGGTGTCTGTTTATCCCTTGTCAATGAAGCTGGGCGTGGAGGGTCTTTGGGAATAATGTACAAGTTGCTTGGCCTTTAGTAGCTCGCAATGATTTTCACGGATCAGAAGTAGCTCTCACCGCAGAAAAGGTTGGAGACCCCAGCCAATCCTGTGTCACCTTAACAACAGTGTGACCACAATTTACGGTCGCCGTTGGCGTATGTGGAGGACAAATGCAACCACATAATTGGCTGTCAGCAGGCAGTACCCGGCACCATTGAAATTACGGACAAACAGTTTCCATTAAAGGATTCATTATGGACAATGGAAAAGTGCCCCAAATAACGGACAATATATGTAAATAACGTATGGGTGGCCACCCTATCCCAGCTGTTTTACGCCCAGCATCTATTAAGAGCATGCTGCCAACTCGTTCATAGTTTGAGAGATGAAGGGCGGTAAACTGGGCATCTGGAACTATGCAGCAGGGGAGAACCAAGTTCTGCGGCAGGGTTGACTTAATTATGTGGCAAGAAAAAGCAAATTATGGTGCGTAATGCGGCACATTTTGTGATAGCATTGTATCATTATTTTGTCACATATTATTTCACTGTCTGGGAAAAGATATAACCTAATTAGTGCCACTTTGAAAACCAAAAAAGATGTCCAGTAAACCTTTGCGAAGGGGCTTCTAGGATGAGGGAGCACGAGCTTCCACTTTTTTAGTAACTTTTTAACCGAATTAGCTGGAAACAGCATTTTTTTTGTTAAAATCTGCAGATGATGCAGCCAGGGGCGAAGCTTAGTCACTGGAATTCTGGGGATGTGAATCTCAAATTTCCCAATTTAAAAAAAACAGCGGGCCGGAAGGTTTATAGGTGAGATGGCCAAACTTTGGGATGGACTGTTTCCACGGGAAGCAGGATCAGTACTGATTTGCATTAAGGGGGCCTCGGGCCGATTTAATGTTTGGTGGACAGGTACTCCTTTACAACAGTGACGGAGTATCCTGTCCGCCATACTCAAGGTGTGACCGCCTTATTCTGAGTCGGGTGGACTGCAAGTTTTATGTCGAGAGATTCGGATTTACTCCTTTAGTGTAAAACTTCCTCAGATGGCTCAACGGAATAGGCACCTTTGGAGGTACGCCATCTGACTAGGTGCCCAATTTAGAGTGGACGGTCGAATGGCTTTTTTTTTTAACTGTAAATCACTGCCAGGTGAGGAAGGGACAGTACAAAAATTAACACCCCCCGCCCTAATTGGAGAAAACTCCCATGGTGTGTGGGATCATAAGTTGTTTTTTTTATTTTTCATAAACTAACTCTTGCTTTGGGTGTTTGCTTTTGAAAAATGGAAATCTTTGGAAAGGTCTGTCAGCTGGCAGTCATGTTCGAAGGGGTATTCCATGAGACTTTTTTTATACATTGACAGCAACCACTATGACGTGGTTCCTGCCTATGTATAAAGAAGTCTGCAGGCTGGTGGACTTCTCTAAATTTGATGGGCAGAGTAAAGACAGGATGGAGGATGTAAAGTCCTCCACCACCCTGTCTGCCTTTACTCCACATGCCAAACCCTGAATAAGGCCCTCGGTCTAGACTGGCACAGAAAGCGAAAAACAATGGTTTAGAATGCTACTTAGACTATCTACAAGCATTCATCCCATTGCCTTGTAGGTGTTTGATTGCCAGTAGTATGCATGGAAACCTGATACTGGTGCAGATTTCTAAGCCTACCTTTGCCTATGTTTGTGTATTCTCAAACTTATTAGATTTGCACCCGCTCAGGAAGTACTTCTAGGGATGCAGATTTTCAACTTTTACCTCCTAGAGGTTTCTGGGCACCCGGGCCCTCCTCTTTCCTGGCCAGCCTCCTGCCCCCCCGCTCTTCTAGAACCTGTAAGAATCCAGCAGTCATCCAGTGGATGAAAGATAATCATCTCCGGTGCAATATGGACAAGACAGAGATTCTTCCGATGGGGAAAGATAACCCCTTTCAACCCAGGGCCTGGTGGCCGGATTATGTCATAGCTCCCCTGGCTACGGTTGACATTGAAAAAATCTGGGAGTATTATTTGATGCTCCCCTTTCTTTTAAACCTCATGTGCTATAAGTGGCAGGAACCTGTTTTGGTCTAATCAAAACGCGAAAAAAATTATTTGATTTGATCCCCCTAACGGCTAGGAAAACAGTAGCAGTGGCGTTGATCCTTTCACGCTTGGACTACTGTAACAACCTTCTGGCAGGGATCAACAAACCAACACAGAAGAGATTACAGGTGGTCCAACACGCGGCAGCTCGTCTGGTCCTTAAACTTCCACGTAGGGCCTCCGCATCGGCTGCTCTAAAAGCTCTCCATTGGCTTCCTTTACATAAGAGAATTTTATTCAAAATCCTCTTAATTACTTTTAGAGCAGTACATAGACAGGGTCCAACCTACCTGTCAGCAAGATTCACCCCTTTTACCACAACTAGGACCCTCAGATCTTCCTCAGCGCATCTTCCTAAAACCCCCTGCTACAGATGCAAAACTAGGGGAGGAAAATCAGTTACGGTCTTAGGAACCAGAGCTTGGAACCTTTTGCCAGACAAACTGAGATGCCTCGAAACAGAAAATCAGTTCAGGAAGGCTTTAAAGACATGGATCTTTGGTATACCAGACGAAGTTTGTCACTCTCTTATATAGGTTCCTCCTTCTTCAGCATGCCTGACCTTACCTGAATAGCGCCAGGATGCTCCTTTCGGAGTGACAGTATGCGCTTTATAAGTTCCCTTTTCAATTCAATTCAATGTTGCAGGCCAGGTATCTTTGCGAGATAAAATTACATACAGCGATTCCAAGTTGACATCACTTACACTATTACTATTTACAACTAACTAGGTTCCTGCTCTAACTAGTATTTTCGCTGAACTTCATCAATTTAACCCCCTCCTGTACACCTACCTGCAATTTATTTATGGTTAAAAACACTGACATTAATTGAGTGGAGTGGACCCTTCTGGCACGGGGCTGCACATTGGATAGCTACGCCTCTGCGTGTACCCATGAATTCACACCCGTAGGTCAGACAGTGAGGGGATTTAAGAGGCGAACACCGATGCCAGCACGCATTCTCTCTGTGCGACCTAAGGATCATGAAACACAACATTAAGAGAGGAAAGCGGACAGCAGTCGAAACTCCCAGCGCCAGACATCTAAACTTGAGCTCCTGGAAAAACACAGACTGGGGTGTAAGGATGCCAGCAAGCTCGCTGTCATTAATCTCGTCGACCGTGGGAGACTCAAGGCAAGAAACACACCCTTAGTTTGGAGGCATGCTCAGGCAAGCCAGAAGTAGGCTTTTAACTGGGTTACACCGGGCCCCACCTATCCTGGGTGCGGCGACCTTGCAAGATACCGGGCGGGGCCGATATTAGGACATCTGTAGTGAACACCCGCCTCATTATGTTCATCGCACAGAATCACAAGGCTTTATGTCACCTTTTAAGTGTCTTGAAAGCAATGGCTGGACCCTGTTATGTTCGAGATGTGGACCACCACACGGCGGGGACACTATGAGGGGTGTTTTATTACGCGGACCCCGCGAGTAAAATAAAAGTGGTCCGGGTCGTGACGTAGCCGTCAAAGGTGATAAAAGGGGCCGGGACTAAACCTCCGGGTCTATGACTGGCCATAGAATAACCTTATAGAGTACGTACACACAACAGACCTTCTCATTGTGAATATATGTGCATCTTTCCAACAATTTACCCCCACCCTGCTCCGATGCTGCGCAGTTCTAAACGTGACGAATCTCTCTAACCGACACAAGCATGTTTCTAGTACCAAGTACTTTAAATGGGCCGGTACTAAGTACCGGAACTTTTTTAATTTTCATCCTTTGAGTTCCCGAACATGTTCACCAAAGAGAGTTGTACCGGTACTCGGAGGAACAGGACGGCAGGATCAGTGGCGTGAGCGCGCCACTCCCAAGCCTTGCATCCGTGTTGCTTGTTCTAAGCTGAGCTGCTGATAAACGAACAGCAGCTCAATTGCTTTATCAGGGCTTCCCTGGGGGTCACCCAGCTTGCATCAGGCGCGCAACACCCATTGGACTCAAAGGAGAAGAGAGACAATCTAGAGATAGGGTGAAAAGGAGGAATAGGAATAAGTATAAGAGTTGGAGAAAGAGTGAAGGGAAGGTACTAAAGAAAGAGAAAGACACAAAGATGAGACAGTGATAGAAAAAAAGATCTAGGAGTTGAGACAAGAACAATGTTTAGTAGAAGACAAAGGCTTCAGATAGGGAATAACAGAGATATAGTTAGAGATAGGAGGATGGAAGGGACTGATGGAAACCATGAGAGAGTAGTAGGAACAATGAGGGAAAAGTGTTGAAAACTAAAACGGCGATATGATTAAGCATTCACTAAAGACATGAATTCTCCTTCCTTAGAACATGTTTCTCGTCTTATGTTGACTAATGTCTGGACTCCATTTTGTATTGTCATGTCTTCACGTGCTTTGCACGAGAAGAGTCCTATCTTTTTGTTAGTTGCTCTTGTAATCTGCCTAGTAACAGTCTATAAATAGCTCCTTTGTCCGTCTGGCGCATGCCCAGACTTGACCACATCTGGTATCAGTTAGTCCTTGCTTGACCATGTTTTCGCGGGCTCAGGAAATTGCTGCCTCCGCCCACATATTGATTCTGTATCGAAAATGTCCATAAAAGGTAAAGAACTTTGCCTCATGTTTATCCACCCACTTATGAGCCCCTCTGTTGTGTATAAAAGGGGACCGTGTACGCAAGTTCTTTGTGCTACTCTATGCAATACTGAAGAGTGTTGTATAGGTTGTAGGACCACCCTTAAGGGTTAATAAACTTTGTCTTTGTATTTGCAGTTTCCGTGCCAACTTCCTTCTAGTTTTCGTTACAGGAGAGCGAACCCTTGTATTCTGCGGGCCTAGCTGGGGCCTGTATTCTTCAATTGGCGCCCGTCACGTGGGGCTCATCGGCGACTCGGATGCTCGAAGGACTGGTCGTGACGAAGGTGAGGAATTTGGCCGGGGATGTGATCACTGCCAGCGGCATTTTTAGTCCTGGCATCCCGAGGTTTCTTCCTTCCCTTCCGAATTGACCCTCTGGGTGGCGCCGGTCCTCGACTGAGACCTCTTCTGTCGGTTTGCCGCGACAGCCGTTTGGGCGAATTTTGGAACTTGGCAGTTGGAATCTGGACACTCTTGATTGGTAAGAACCGTTGTACGGTACTTGCTCCGAGTTTTGAAGCCTGGGTTGGCTATTTGAGTTTGATTTGTGATGACCGGTCATATTTTGTATTGATTACTGTGAGAATATATGCGTTGCAACACATATAGGCAGGTAATGTGGAGACATTTCTCCGGAGTTGTGTAAATCTGAACGGCGCAAAGTTTAAGTGCCATTTTTGATAATACTGCATATTTTGCATTATTTTTGAGCATGCCTACTTTTAGCGCACTCCGTAAGTGGTGCTGCTGTTTTGGAAACCGGTTAAATCTCGAGGAACCTGCTCCAGCCCCCCCAGAGGGGACCCCTAATAGGGATATGTATGTGAAGCATGGTCTTTCCTCTATAATGTACAGCACAGTATGGAGGAAATACACCAAAAAGGATCCTGAGTTGCGATGGCCTTTATATGGCTCGTTTGATATGCGTAAGATTGAGTATGTGGAACAGTGTATGTGTAAACGGCGTGCTCGGCAAGACATGTTTGAATGTGTACGGTTATGGGTGAAGGAAGTGCGTGAACGAGAGAAACGTGAGAAAGGGCTGTTTGATAAAGAGCAACGGAAATATGATCATGTGAGAGCGCAGGAAGCGAAGCGTCGGGAAGAAAGAGAACTGGCGGAGAGACAAGAGAAAGAGCGTAGGTTGCAAGTCTCGGGTCAATATGCTGTCCGCCAGCCACTTTATCCTGTCCTTACTAATCTTGAAGATGATTTTTATTGATTAGATCGCTCTCCGCCCCCTTATGTTGGCGCGTCCGCCCCGAGATCACAGGATTCTGGATCGGTATCGGATAAGGTAGACACGCGGTCCATGTTATCAGTTGAGCGTATGGGTGAGCTTCGGAAAATTTCTTTGCGTGCGCTTAAAGGCAAGCTACCCCTTGCTGAATTGTTGGAATCTGTGGGAAGTTGGCAGGATAGAGAGAAGCTGTATTTTGCGGCAGTTTTTTCTGATGAAGTGATTACTGCCTTTCGGAAATATTCTGATGTTTTTGAGCCTGATGCTGTAGTTTCAGATGCTAAAGCATTACGTAATGGTGTTTTTTCTCCCTCTAAGGTACCCGTTGCGGTCCGACGGCTGTTTGCATTGCGGGACGCGGCGTTTGAACTTAAAGAGAAAGCGCATCTAAAGGCAGGGGAGACGGAGCAATCGGATTCACGTACCGGCGGCGACCAATCATCTACCTCCCATTCAGATAAGAGTGAACTAGTGCATGCTAAACCGATGCGAGAGGCGGCACCTTTGTATGTTCCTCTTAAAGGAGCAGGAAATAGTTCAGATATATCTTCCCCCGATGCTAGGGGATATTTTGTGTATAATTGGGTTTATACTCCCTGGCATAGGGCTGATGTTATGGCTTTAAAGAATGCATTGCCTGACCCCGCAAGAATCCAGCGGCCTTTTACGAAGAGGTCGAAGGGGCTTTGAATTCTTGTACTATGACTTTAGCAGATATAGATTTGTTCTTTGGCCTTATTTTACCACCGGATATGTGGCGATCTGTGCGGAAGGTGGATGATGCTACCGCTTTTCAGGCCAAATGGTCTGAGATTGAGGATGTGGATAGGGAGAGAAAACCCGCGCAAAAACCACCCCAGCTTATTTTAGATCTTCCCACTGCTATTTTGACTAAATTGAAAACAATTATCCCCCCTAAAAAGATTGATTGGAATATGTTAGCCTCGTGTAAACAGAAGGTTGACGAATCAGTTTCAGACTTCTTTACACGTTTTGAGGAGACATTTCATGATTTCAGTGGTCAGTCACTTACGGATGATACGGGTCGACATCTTTTTGTCGATAAATATGTGGCGAATTTATTACCGGGAATAGCAGCTCGTTTAAAAGCGAGTGAAAGTTCTTGGTCTACCTCGTCTCCAGCATCCCTCCTGACTATGGCTCAGTATTATGAGCGTCAGGAACAAGAAGCGAAGGGGCATGAGGAGAAGAAATCGAAAGATTTGAAAACTAAGGTGATGTTAGCACAAGTGTATGGTCCGCCCCGTTGGGGTGTCGACAGAGGTAGAGGAGGATTCTATGGTCCCCCTTCCGGTCGGTCAGATGTTAATAGAAACCAATATGCGTATTGTAAACAGTCGGGTCATTGGGCTAGAGATTGTCCGGTACTATATGCATTTCGTCAGGGACGTGGTCAGGGACCACCGAGAGGTAGAGGGGGCTTTTCGAATTTCAGAGGAAATTCCAATGATCGTGCTCGCTTTGAGCCTAACGCGCAGCAACGAGATAGACCTAATGTATTTGATCAGCAAAATCAGTATCAAATGTCTGGGAATGACCGCCCTGGGTATCATGATTCGCAGCATGCATAGGATTGCGTTGGATGGGGGTTGGAATCAGTTGAAGTACCGGTTGATCAGAAGGGTCCTTATGTTTCAGCAAGCGTTTTGGGTTCTACTGATCGGTTCCTAGTTGATACAGGAGCTACTCGCAGTGCACTGTCCAAACAATTGGTTCCGAGGGCTCCCCCATCTGGCTTAATGGTTACATCGGTAGGGTTTGATGGTACACTCTCTCGCAGCCCTCTTTCCCGACCCCTTGCCTTCCATGTTGACCACTTTTCTGCACCCTGTCCGTTTTTGCTCGCTCCGAACACGCCCGACAACATTATGGGTCTTGATATGCTTAAGCACTTCCGAGCTATGATCCGTTGCTCCCCTACTGGAGTACGTGTGATCTTAAACGATAATCACCCCCTGACAGACCGGATGTGTGTGGTTGCGGAGGATACTGCATTAGCTTCCCTCCCTCGTTCTTTGTGGGCCACTTCGGATACTGATGTGGGACAGATGGTGATTCCGCCTGTCCCCATTAGTGTCCAGGAGGGTGCGGTGTTACCTCGCCTCCCTCAGTATCGTATTTCCCAGGAGGGGGAGGAGGCACTCATACAGATTGTGCAGGATTTGATTAAGGTGGATGTAGTGGAGGAAGTTCCCTATAATGTTTGCAACAGTCCTATTTTACCCATTTTGAAGAAAGATACCGATACCAGGGTTTATCGTTTTATCATTGACTTAAGGGAAGTGAATAAGATAGTGATACCTCAGTATCCAGTGGTTTCTGATATCACGACGTTACTCACTTTGGTCCCGCCGTCGGCGACCACGTTTTCAGTTATTGATTTGAAAAATGCTTTCTTTTCGATTCCTATTCATCCTGATAGCTGATATCTTTTCGGCTTCACTTTGAATAATAGGTCTTATAGATTTTGTAGAGTCCCTCAGGGTTATACCGAGAGCCCTAGTATTTACAGTCAAGCATTGAAAAGGCAATTGGATTCCTTTGTTCTGCCTGAGGGTGTCGCCCTCATACAATATGTCGATGACATCTTGTTGGCGGCTGACACTCCTGAGCTGTGTGAGAAGAGTACGTTATCTTTGCTTTCCTTTTTGGCATCTCACAATCACAAAGTGTCGAGGAAGAAATTGCAATTCTGTAGACCAAAGGTGACTTATTTGGGTCACCTTTTGTCTAAGGAGGGGCGTGCACTCACACCAGATCGTATTCAAGCAATTTTGGACACGCCAGTACCTTCCACACAGAAGGATGTGCGTGCATTCTTGGGTCTTGCCTCTTTTTGTAGGCAATGGATATTGGGGTTCTCACACATAGCTAAGCCATTGTTAGCACTTTTGACAAACGACACTCCGATTCCTCTTCCCTGGTCAAATGAGTGTGAAATTGCTTTCCAGCAGTTACGGCAAGCCCTTTGTTCAGCACCAGTGTTAGGTACCCCTGATTATACGAAGCCCTTTTCATTGTATGTGCATGAGAAAGATGGATGTGCATTATCAGTTTTAGTGCAGATGCACGGCGACAAGCAGCGCCCTTGTGCATATTTTTCGGCTGTACTTGATCCTGTTGCCCGAGCATTACCAGGGTGTTTTCGCTCGGTTGCGGCGACAGCTGTGTCAATACACCAAAGCAAGGGAATCGTGTTATCTCACAAACTGTTGGTATTAGTTCCCCATGCTGTTGATGCCCTGCTTAATCAGACAAAGACGCAGCATTTGACCAGTGCTCGTTTAACGGGATATGAGTTGACGCTTCTGGCTTCTCATATTACGTTAAAGAGGTGTGCAACGTTAAATCCAGCCACATTGTTACCGTTCCCGGAAACTCAGTCTGAAGCACGGAAAACACATGACTGTATTCTTGTGACTGAGGAACAGACAAAGGGTCGTATTGATCTCCAGGATACGCCCTTTACAGATGTAGATGGAAAACTATGGGTGGACGGATCATGCCTGAAGCTACCAGATGGTACGACTTCAGCAGCGTATACAATTACCACATTACAAACAATAGTGGAGACAGCACGCATACCGCAGAAATCAGCTCAAGCAGCGGAACTGATAGCATTAACACGAGCATGTGAGCTCAGTGCAGGATTGTGTGTGAATGTTTATACAGATAGCCGCTATGCCTTCGGAGTAGCGCACGATTTCGGCCTACTCTGGAAGGAGAGAGGGTTTCTAACGTCACATGGAGCACAGATAATGTATGGAGAGTTAGTTCACAACCTTTTGAATGCACTAACATATCCAAAGAAGATTGCTATAGTTAAATGTAGTGCCCAGAAGAAGGTGGTTGATAAAGTTGGAGAAGGGAATGCTTTAGCAGACCGGGTGGCGCGAGAGACTGCGATGCAGCCTGGTGCTACTGCAATGTATGTTGTTAAATCGCAGACAGAAAGGTGGCATGATGCCAGGAGAGAAGTGTTGGAGATACAGAGGACCGCTTCCGATAAGGAGCGGGAGCAATGGTCCAACAATGGAGAATTAGATGATGAAGGGTGTTGGAGAAGTAAGCAGATGGATAAATGGAAGTTACCCACAGCCTTCGTACAACCTATGGTTCAGATGGCACATGGACTAGCGCATGTCGGAGCTTCCGCAATTGTCAAATTACTCACACGAGTTTGGGAGATCGCTAGTACGGCAAAGAGGGTAGTGCAGACCTGCATGATTTGCTTAAGGTACAACCCAGGAAATGGTACACGAACTCCAGCAGGAGGATTTGCAACACCTACTGCACCCTTTGAGGTTTTGCAGATGGATTACATTCAGCTTGAGCGCTGTAACAATCTGAAGTATGT